>NC_133666.1:153730172-153855570 GCF_037893015.1 Macrotis lagotis
ATGTGTGGAAAGAAAAGGTAGAGTCGCATTATGGAAGACTGTAAAAGTCAACCTGAAGAGTTTATATTTCATTTTATGGATTTTAAAGGTTTTTGACTAGGGGACTGTCAAAGTAAACTGCTTTTGGAAGATTTTTTTGGAAAATATATGGAGGATAGTTTAGAGATTGAATAGAGACTAGTAGCAGGGAGGCCAATTAAACTATTTCAGTGGCCTGGGAGAGAGATTCTGATGATCTGGCCTAGGGTGATGGCTACATGTGTACAGAAAGGAATGAACTAGAGCATTATTGTGGAGGCAGAATTGAGCCAAAAGCATTTCCTGTCCTGGGGGAAGTTATAAGCTAATGGGGAAGAAAACTTGTATATAACTATATGCAAATCAACTATATACAAAATAAATGGAAATAATTAACAGAGAGAGAGAGAGAGAGAGAGAGAGAGAGAGAGAGAGAGAGACAGAGAGAGAGAGAGAGAGAGATAGAGAGAGAGAGAGAGAGAGAGAGAGAGAGCGAGCACTGGAATTAAGGATTGGGCTTCTTGTAGGAGATGAAATTTTAACTAGGAACTTGAAAG
Organism: Macrotis lagotis; assembly: GCF_037893015.1. Classification (NCBI taxonomy): domain Eukaryota; kingdom Metazoa; phylum Chordata; class Mammalia; order Peramelemorphia; family Peramelidae; genus Macrotis; species Macrotis lagotis. The sequence goes on from NC_133666.1 coordinate 153,730,748, forward strand.
TCAAGTCTACCATGCCTGGAGAACTCTTCCCTCCTCATCTTTGCCTCCCAGCTTCCATGGTTTCCTTCAAGTCTCACCAGCAAGAGGTCTTTCTTGATCCTCTTGGTGCCTCCCTGAGAGATTATCTCCAGTTTATACTGTATTTGTCTTGTTGGTTGTGTGGAAATGGAACACAGGAGAGAGACTAAGACTGCATCTACATGAAGATGATAAAATAGAGGCAACCAGGTGACACAGTGGACAGAGAATTGGGTCTGAAGCCAGGAAGCCAAATTCAGTCTCAGACGATTACTAGCTGTGTGATCCTGGACAAGTCATTTTACTTGTTATTGCCTTAGTTTCCCCAACTATGAAATGGGGATAAAAATAGTACCTATTTCTCACAGTTGTTGTAAGGATCAAATGCAAACCTTGTATTTATGTAGTCAAAACTGCTATACAAATGTTATATTGTTATTATTGTTAATAATGATAATAGAAAAATGAATTCATGGAGATAATGAGAGCACTGAGAGGCATATCAAGAAAAGAACAACTTCCCTAAATATATCCTGTTCTTTCCTGTCCCTATGACTTATTCATACCTATGTCTTTTTCTCTCCTATTTATTCTTTAAAGCTAATTGAACTGTTTTTCCATGATTCATTCTTTTAGTAATGTTTGTTGTTTTTTTGTCTTTATTTTGTGCCTTGTGATTTTGACTTGTTTTTTGCTGATTCTTTTGGAGTTTTGGTTATTTTCTGCAAAAGGAACATTTAACTCTTGGTATTCATTTGTTTGTTAATAGGATATATAGATCTGCTTGAATTATTTTTCTAATGTAGGTTTACTTAGATTGTCTGTTTCTTATTTTATCAATTTGATTGTTATATATTTTTGTAAATATTCACTGTGCTAGGTACTGGGAATACAAAAACAAAATGAAAACCATTTCCTGCTTTTAAGAAGATTACATGGTTATGAAACTAGAGTTGGGGCAGGAATAGAAATACATTAATCATTTCTTTTATAGTCAGTTTCATTGACATTTAATTATATGGATTATTCTTTATTAATTTCCATGATTTCTTTATTGTTCATTCTAAGTTCTTTTCTTAGTTTGATTTTGGGTTTTCCTTAGCACTTTGTTAATTTAACTAATAGGAAATGATTTAATTGGTTTAAAAAACTTTGTTTTGTTTACTAGTTCAATTGTTTTTAACTGTGTCAATTTCTTTTTTGCAATTAGTGATTTTTTTTTTTAGAAGGCAATGGGGTTAAGTGGCTTGCCCAAGGCCACACTAGGTAATTATTAAGTGTCTGAGGCTGGATTTGAACCCAGGTACTCCTGACTCCGAGGCCGGTGCTCTATCCACTGTGCCACCTAGCTGCCCCCCCTCTTAGTGATTTCTTGATGCTTATTTTATGTATTACTTTGTTGATTTTTCTTTTTTTTACTGTAAGTTTGTCCATTAATCTTCTCTTTTGTAAGTATTCACAGAAACAAATTTGCCTCTAAGAACTACTTTAAATATAACTCATAAATTTTAATATTTTATGATATATTTTGTCATGATTCTGATGTAATTTTCATTGTTTCTATCTTGTGGTCTTTGGTCCAAGTCCTCTAAAGGAAGTTTTTTTTTTCCTGCATCTCTTAGCTTAAATATTTTGATTATTATTAATTCCTATTCGAATTTTGTGATGTGCTGTGAAAGCACTATTTAAATTATCATGTCTTCTGGGGTGGCTAGGTGGCTCAGTGGATAGAGAAATGGCTTTGGAGTCAGGAGTACCTGAGTTCAAATCCGGCCTCAGACACTTAATAATTACCTAGCCGTGTGGCCTTGGGCAAGCCACTTAACCCCACTGCCTTGCAAAATCTAAAATAAAAAAATTATCATGTCTTCTGCATTTATATTTTATATCCTTGTAGGTAACAACACAATTATTTTAAAAATAATCTAATAATCTATACTTCAAATTTGCTTTCCCATCAATGAGAGGGAGATTTTATTGTATTTGCAAGTGGTAGACATTAGGCTGAAAAATTACTTGCTTAATCCTGACGTTTAAATATACATTGAATGCAGGATATCAGTCATATTTAAAATGTACCTTATTACTATCAGAAAATCAGATTTTAAGGCTCCATATATTTCAGTCTATAGACATAAGTCTATCTTCAACAAGCATACTCTGAAAAACATCCTGACTTGTTACAGGAAAAGTTGATATTAGGTAAAATAACAGGAGTGGGCAACTTGCTATAGTAAAGTGGTCAATGAGCTGAGAAATATGGTTTCATGGAATTACAAAATGGCATTTGATTATAATTTAATCATTGTTTTGTTCTGGAATTGCATTGAATAACTTGGTAATGAGTATTCTTGTATTATTAAAGTCATAGTCAGAATTCCAGAAACAGATCAAAGATTTTTTTCCTTAATATAGTTTAATCATTAGCTAAAGACAAAGCAAATGATTTTTTAAACCTACACATTTATTTATTTTGCCTCAAATCCACTAAGGATGGAACAAGTTGGCAAATTTAGGCAGTAAAAGAATAAAAATATATACCAAAAGCAGTAGGAAATCTGAAAATATTCAGGTGTTCATAAATTTGCATGTTCCACAATGGATACCTTTATGACATCTATTCAGAGTTAGGAAAATTGAGGTAAATTTTTTTTTCTGTGAGCTCTTAGTGTATAATTAATCAGTGAGGCCCAAATTTGGCTTATTTTATAGGTGCTGATAGCTTGCTTTGAACTACAGACTAAACTCATCTACCCTCAGTCAAGTAGAAGAGATAATCCAAGGGAACACAACTAAAATAGGAATTCAAATATAAGTACATAGCAGTTGCAGATGAATTTCCATGACAGTTGTGGATTACAAATGGTAGCTTAACTTTGTTGTCATATAACATGAATCTTGAAGTATGTGACATCTAAAAATATTTTCAACAGATAGAGATAGTAGTAGATCTTTTTTTTTGTGTGGAAGAGAATGGTTGAATAGGGATAGGTCTATATTCAGGCAGAGACTACAAGAACATTGAAATATAGGAAAAGATATTAAATAAAGATAAAAAAGAATTAAGAAAGAAGATAATAATAATAATAGCTAATAATTTTGTTCTTTTAAGTAGATCATATTTTCTATTTGTTTATTCTATTTATTTCTTTAACTCATTTTGAATTCTAAAGATAACAATTTGCCTAAATCAGTTTAAATTATAATAAATTCTGAAATAGGGGAATCCAAATTTGTGAGCAATTAATTAGGCATAAAAACTAGAACAGTTATGAGAATAAATTATGTGATAAATTTGGACTTATTAATATGTGAATTTGTGAAAATCTAAAATTCAGACTTTCTCTGAATGCTAAATTAACTTTTTATTATTTTATGAATGCAATCTTTTGCTAGATATTTGCAATCTATGACACAGGGGAATAAGTTTGTATTTCTTCTGTATATATCTTTCCTGCAGTGCCAAGGATGGATCACCATTTATGATAAGGATCTTTCCCTTTTTTCCTCTCTGCTTCAGTCTCTGTCTCTGTCTCTGTCTCTGTCTCCCTCTCTGTCTGTCTGTTTATCTATCTCTCCCTCTATCTCTCTCCTTCTCTCTCTCTCTCTCTCTCTTAAATATACTTTGATATCTAAGGTTTTAAAGAGGTATATTGCAATTTAAAATTTAAGATATTAAAACTACTTACTTTTACCAGCAAGGATAAAATAGACAATCATTAGCTAAAGATGAAAAAAGGATTTTTTAAACCTACACATTTATTTATTTTGTCTCAAATCCACTAATGATGGCGAGAAGTTGGCAAATTTAAGAGCAAAGGAATAAAAATATATATATTCTAAGAGCAGTAGGAAATCTGAAAATATTCAAGTGATCATAAATTTTATGGTTCCCAATGGACACCTTTATATCTGTATAACAATATCTTTCCTTATTTTGTTCTCAAGAATCTTCTATATCCTTTATGTTCTACTTTAGTTTGATATTAAAATCAAGTCTAGAGTTGTAATTTTATTGGTGTAAGAAAGTGATGACAAAAATTTGAAAAATGATGACAATTTCTATCACCAAATTGTATTTAGGGATCTTTGCAGCCTGCATATTGACTTAGAAAACTATGTATTAACATTTTCTATGTTCTATTGCATTTTTATTAAATTTTAAAAACTATTTTCCTATTATATTTTAATTTGTATTGGGTAGCACTTGGGAGTGTTGTCCATGGAAAGCTATTGTTACCTTGACATGTCTGATGTAGTAAATCTCCAGTGGAAAACTCTCTACTGATACAGATTGGCAACTTACTTTTTATTGTGCTAGAGGTAAGACTTGAATGGAGGTCTTATATCAACAACATCCTTAAATCAACGAATGGACCACATTTTATCCAAGTAACTTCCTGCATGAAAACATCTAGTATATGTGTATTTTTCTTCTTATTATATTTTCTTCAGTATTTAATTTATTATTTTATAATAAGGTACCAGATATGCTGATACACATATGAGATGTATATGTATATGTATATGTATATGTATATGTATATGTATATGTATCTGTATCTGTATCTAGATAGATAGAACTGTTTCCTTTGCTATTCACTTCAATTATTGTTTCAAATAATTACCTTGATTTGAATTAAAAGTTGCATCAGGGGGGCAAAAGTTCAGTTTTATAAAATGATAGAACACATAATTTTATATACATGCATATCTATCTATCTATCTATCTATCTATCATCTGTTTGCTTGTGGCTGTCATTTTAGGTACAAAGATATTGATTTTAATTATATCCAAATGCATCTCAATAGCTAAAGGCAATTCAGGACTTGCATGTGATTTTAAAAACTCATTTCAGTTTAAATATAAATGATAAGTGCTAGAAAAAACTGGATTTTAGGTATTTCTAAATCCAATTTGTAATTTTAATTCCCACAGTTATTTTAAATCACTCTCTAGGAAATGAGGACAATAATTTAATTATCAAACATTTGTAAAATGCCTACTTCATTTAAGGAACTTGGTTGGGTCCTGATAATCATCTACTCTAAAGAAATAATGAAACTATTAATCAATTACAGTTTGTCAGATATTTTGACAAAAGTGATGAGTGTTAAGTTGCACAATGCAGTAATACATTGAGCAAATGTAGATGTTAAATACTGAGCCAGAGGAGTCCAGAATGGATATAGCTACAGCAATTTAGATTTAAAGCTAATTGTTTCTGATACATAAGTATGAGTGATCCTAATAGACCAAAGGTAAAGCAGCAAGAAATTGTTCCAAGGCCATAAAGACACATTTAAATTATATATGTATATGTGTGTATATATATATATATATATATATAAATATATAGGTACTTTTATTAATGCTGTAATATATTAAAATTATGCATGCTACTGTTGCATTGCTCTTAGTGTTTCTAATTAGAGCCTATGTTTCTAGTTGTTGAAATAAAATCAAGGCTCTGATTGTGATCAAATTTAAGAATGGCCTCATTTCTTTCATTATAAAATCCTATGTAAAAGCAATTTTTTCTCAGACAGTAATTTAATCTATTGTATTTTCTTATAAAAATTTAACAATATTTATCTAACAAAGGATAACAATGAAAAATTATTAAATTAAATCAATAAAGACTTTCAAAACATTATAATAGCAGTGTCATTCTGGAAAAATCAAATTCAATTCACATTGGATAATTTGGAGTAGTTGATTTTTTAAAGTGAATTCAGGTTTTTAAATATACAGATTTCTGGTTCATTTCCTAAAAGCACCGGGAGTCAATTTGGTTGACTTTCCAAAATCATGCTGGCAAAACAGGAGATATTAGAACAGAAATTTCTCCAATAAAATTCAAATTTTCCATATTACATTCATTTTGTATTTCTTAAGTTTTATATAGAAGCAACAAGATACTTTTTTAAATGTTCAGTTTCAGAGATCAAACAGATATGTAACTGATTCAAAAGCATGTACCAAGAATGGAAAACTCTATCCTGCTCCTTTCCACTCCCCCCAAAACTGGTGAAGCTTAGATAGATAGCTATGTTTGGCTTTAGCACTTAAAATCTCAGGGAAAAGATAAAAATTTTTGCAATAGTGTTGTATTTAACATTTGTTTTCTTTATTATTTGGTCTCATTATAATGCATTACTATCTAGTTATGGTCTTTGGCTGTAACAACTAAAGTTTATTGTGAAATATCTGAATTATAAAATTTAAAAATGTAAAGTTTCATTAGTTTCAAATACAGTGTCCAAACTAAGAATTGAACAATTTTTGCCTGAATACTTCAAAGATCTATGATTCCAACAGTGTTATTCTAGAAGAGTTGGTCTTAAAACAGGGTGTTCATGAATAGCAATGGGCAAAAAAAAAATTACCTGGTCGCCAAAACTCTAATATTTTGCAAATTGCTAAATTGGTTTCAACCTGTGACCAGGATCCAAGCTTAGGAAAATCTTCTGGAGTTTTGCCATAGCCTTGACAATTTAGGATCATTTGCATGGAAGGATTAGGAATTTTCACAGGCCTTCAGTTAAGAAATTTCAAAGAACTAATTATTATACAACAAAATTAAAAACACTCAACCCCAAACATAGTACTAATTATTGGAATAAATAGATTTTAGAATAGATTTCCACTAAGGAATAAAACTATGGAGGTTTAGTGATGAAAAACATTTTTTAATATTTTATTTCAATTCAACAACAAATCCAATAAAATTATTTGTTAGTATAAAATTTAGAATTAAGAAATTTTAGAGGGAAATTGTAAATTCATTAACTACCAACCCTGTCAAAGAAAAAAAATCATACTTATAATGTACTGTGTGATTTAGACCCAACCTTTCCAGAAATAGTTTTATTGAATTTAACAGTAATTTACTTACACACTCTTTCCAACTTGGAGAGAGAGAGAGAGAGAGAGAGAGAGAGAGAGAGAGAGAGAGAGAGCGAGAGAGCGCTGTACAAAAGGACATAGTAGCCTATACCTTCCTCCATAACTCTCTGCCCTAAAATTTCAGGTAACACAAAAAATCTTGAGCAAGGAAAGGTAATAATAATAATAATAATAATATGTTAAAATAAAGTTTGGGGTTAACTTTTCAGAGAAGTCACTACTTAGTTCCTTCTCCTCTTGAGAGTTCTTTTCTATTTTCAAAATCTTAATCTTAAATTTCAAAAGAGGAAGCATTGTAACTGAGTGAATCATGGCATCTATAACTCCAAGTAAGGAGAACTGCAATAATTCCACCCAAAGAAAAGTTAAAATTTGTTATTACTAATATTCAAACTCAAGTCTTTGTTCTCACTTTCTCAAGGGAAATATCTGGAAAAAATATTAGGTCAGGGGGCAGCTAGGTGGTGTAATGGGAGTCAGGAGGACCTGAGTTTAAATCTGGCCTCAGACACTTAATAATTACCTAGCTGTGTGACCTTGGGCAAGTCACTTAACCCCATTGCCTTAAATAGATTTAAAAAATTAAAAAAATATTAGGTCAGTGAAAATATTATTTATTTTTCCTTTTAAAAGACTTTATTCTAAGAAACATAATCAAAGCAGTATTTCTATAGAGTCAAAACACTACAAATATCTCATTTTAGACTAGAAAAAATTCCTGTCCATTTTACAGATTAAGTAACACACCTTTTAAATTCTCTGAAGCTGGATTTAAACTTAGGTCTTTCTAAATCCAGATCAAATGTTCCATTCATTTCATCTCTTAGTTGCATCTAAATCTTGATAGCATTGTCCACTGGTTTATTGTTTACAGTTCAAGATACTCATAACATTTATAGTGGGTTTAGGGAACATTTTCACTTTTTAAACAAATTAATAATTTATTTACAATTATTAAAACACTCCTTGCAAAAGTAAATACAATCCCCAATCCCCTCACAAAGACAAGGAAACCCCATGAAAAAATAAAGTGCGAGAAAAAGAAAAAAAATCATACTTCAGTCTATATTCAGATAGCATTGGTTCTGTCTCTGGAATGGATGGATCACTTTTTTTTTTTATCATAACTCCATCAGAGAAACTGCTTCAATTTTTTTCCCCACAGATGCTAGTGCTAACTGTATTTCTCTCCATCTATTTCTCCCCACTCCCATTTATTCTATTCTCTTTCTCCTTTCACTTTGTCCCTCAAAAATATGTTGTGGGAAAGTCAAGTGTCACAGTAGACAGAACACTTGCTCTGGAGCCAAGGGATCCTGAACCCAATCTGGCCTCAGACAAGCAATAATGACCCAGCTCCATGACCCCAGGCAAACCACCTAACTCCACCACTGTTCAAAAAAAAAATGTGTTGTGTCTGACTACCCCCTCCCACAATCTTTCCTCACCTCTATCACTTCCATCCTTTGCCTCCCCTCCCCTCCCCCATCCCCTTCCTCTCCTTTTCCCTCTAGATTTCTATACCCAATTGAATGAGTATGTTGTTTCCTCTCTGAGCCATTTCTGATGAGAATTAAGGCTCACTCCTTCCCCCTTACCTTCCCTACCTTCCATTCCATTGCAAAAGCTCTTTCTTGATTCTTTTATGTGAAATATCTTAGCCCATTCCACTTCTTTAATCCCTTTATTCCAGTACATTTCTTTTTTGCCCATTAATTTCATCTTTACAATATATTATACATTTATATTCATCTCTCTCCTGTGCCTTTTCTGTATGTGCTCCTTATGACTGCTCTAATAAATGAGAATATCCATATGAGTTAACAGTATCATCTTCCCATATAGGATTACATCCTTAAATCCCTCATAATTTGTCCTTCCCATACACCCTCTCTATGCTTCACTTGAGTTCTATACTTGGAGATCAAACTTTCTGTTCAGCTCTGGCCGTTTCAATGAGAAAGTCTGAAATTTACCAATTTCATTGAATATTCTTCTTTTCCCCCTGAAATAGGTTGTTCAGTTTTGCTGGGTAGTTGATTCTCAGTTGAATCCAAAGCTCTTTTGCCTTCTAGAATCTTATATTCCAAGCCCCATGAACCCTTAATGTAGATGCTGCTAAACCCTGTGTAATCCTGACTATAGTACCATGATATTTAAATTGTTTCTTTCTGGCTGCTTATAGTATTTTCTCTTTGGCTTGAGAATTCTGGAATTTGACTATAGCATTTCTGGGATTTTTTTTTAATTTTGGAATTTCTTTTAGGAGGTGTTTGGTGTATTCCTTCAATTTCTATTTTACCTCTACTTCTAGGATATCAGGACACTTTTCCTGGAGAAATTTTTTAAAAATGAAGTGAAGACTCTTTTCCTGATCATGACTTTCAGATAACCCAATAATTTTAAAATTATGTCTCCTGGATCTGTTTTATAGATCAGTTGTTTATTCAATGAGATATTTCACATTTTGTTCTTGTTTTTCATTCTTTTGGTTTTGTTTTATTTTTCTTGATTCCTCACAAAGTCATCAGCTTTCCTTAGTTTCATTCTACATTTGAAGAAGTTGTTTTCTTCAGAGAGCTTTCTTATCGCCTTTTCCAACTGACCAATTCTTGCATTCTTCTCCTTGGATTGCCTTTTCCATTTGACCTAAACAGATTTTTTCAAAGTGTCTTGAGCTTTTATTTTTTTTGAATTATAAAGATTTTATTTATTTTGAATTTTACAATTTTCCCCCTAATCTTACTTTCCTCCCCCTACCCCCCACAAAAGGCAGTTTGCCAATCTTTACATTGTTTCCATGGTATACATTGATCCAAATTAAATGTGATGAGAGAAAAATCATATCCTTAAGGAAGAAACATAAAGTATAAGAGATAGCAAGATCAGACAATAAAATATCAGGTTTTTTCCCTACATTAAAGTCAATAGTCCTTGGTTCTTTATTCAAACTCCACAGTTCTTTCTTGGGATACAGATGGTATTCTCCATTGTAGACAGTCCCAAATTGTCCCTGATTGTTGCACTGATGGAATGAGTGAGTCCATCAAGGTTGATCATTGCCCCCATGTTGCTGTTAGGGTGTACAATGTTCTCTTCTGGTTCTGTTCATCTCACTCATCATCAGTTCATGCAAATCCCTCCAGGCTTCCCTGAATTCCCAATCCTCCTGGTTTCTAATAGAACAATAGTGTTCCATGACATACATATAACACAGTTTGTTAAGCCATTCCTCAATTGAAGGACATTTACTTAATTTCCAATTCTTTGCCACCACAAACAGGGCTGTTATGAATATTTTTGTACAAGTGATGTTTTTACACCTAAATGAATTTTTTACATGTTGTTTCCTTTGGCATTTTTTGGTATCTCCTTTACCAAGTTTCTGACTTGATTTTCATGATTTTCCTGCATCATTCTCATTTCTCTTCCCAATTTTCCTCTACCTCCCTTACTTGATTTTTAAAATCTTTTTTGAGTTCTTCCATAGTCTGAGACCAATTCCTATTTTTCTGGCTACAGATGCTTTGACTTTGTCATCTTTTGAGTGTGTTTTGATCCTCCATGAGACCAGAGTAATTATCCATGGTAAGATTCTTTTTTTTTTTTTTTTGATGTTTACTCATTTCCCCAGCCTATGACCTGGTTTTAATGTGCTTCCAAAGCACAGAATATTTTTGGGGCCTTGCCCCCCAGACCTCAATTCTTTCAGTGTCTTATGAGAGACTCTGACCACTCTCCTGGCCTGTGCTCTGTCATGGAGCTGAGAGGAGGCTCCCTGCTTTGCTATGGCAATAGGGGACCCAAGACAGGGACCAGGGTCTGAATATAGACAAAGCAGCAAAGTCCTGTCCAGGGATAGTGGAGAGACTTGGCACTTTTCCCCCATCTCCGCATTGTCCATGGACTGAGCACTCTGGAAGTTGGGGGGGAGAGGGAGGGCTCCCTGCTATGTGGCTTCCTGCTAGGTGGCTCTCTGCTAGGCAACTCCGTGATGGGTGACTCTCTGCTGGGTGACTCCCTGCTGTGTGGTCCCCTGCTGGGAGGCTCCCTACTGTGACTCCCTGCTGTGTGGTTCCCTGCTGGGCAGCTCCCTGCATGGTGTCTCCACAAGCCTGCTTCTTTCTTCTTTTTTAAAAAATTGATTATTTTGAATTTTACAATTTTCCCCCAATCTCACTTCCTCCCCCTTTCCCTACAGAAGGCAGTCTATTAGTCTTTACATTATTTCCATGTATATGCTGATCTAAGTTGAATGTGATGAGAGAAGAAATCATATCCTTAAGGAAAAAAAATAAAGTATAAGAGATAGCAAAATCAAATAATAAGATAGCAGTGTTTTTGATCTTTGTTCAAACTCCACAATTCTTTCTCTGGATACAGATAGTATTCTCCATCGCAGCCCCAAATTGTGCCTGATTGGTGCACTGATGGAATGAGCAAGTCCATCAAGGTTGCTGTTAGGGTGTACAATGTTCTCTTCTGGTTCTGTTCATCTCACTCAGTATCAGTTCATGCAAATCCCTCCAGGCTTCCCTGAATTCCCATCCCTCCTGGTTTCTAATAGAACAGTAGGGTTCCATGACATACATATACCACAGTTTGTTAAGTCATTCCCCAACTGAAGGACATTCACTCAATTTCCAATTCTTTTCCACCACAAACAGGGCTGCCATGAATATTTTTGTACAAGTGATGTTTTTACCCTTTTTCATCATCTCTTCAGGGTATAGACTCAATAGTGTTATTGCTGGATCAAAGGGTATGCACATTTTTGTTGCCCTTTGGGCATAATTCCAAATTTCTCTTCAGAAAGGTTGGATGAGCTCACAGCTCCATCAACAATGTATTAGTGTCCCAGATTTCCCACATCCCTTCCAACATTGATCACTGTCCTTTCTGGTCATATTGGCCAGTCTGAGAGGTGTGAGATGGTACCTCAGAGATACTGTAATTTGCATTTCTCTAATAAGTTGGTGATTTAGAGCAATTTTTCATATGACTATGGATTTTTTTTGATTACCTTTGCATATCCTTTAACCATTTGTCAATTGGGGAATGCTTAGGCCTGCTTCTGTTTCCCTATCCAGGTCTGTGCTGAGGTCTAAGCTGCATTGGGCTCCACTCTCACTCTGGCAGGGTTTTCCTGCTTACCTTCCTATTTGTCTTTGGTGTACCCTGGGTTGAGAGGTCTGGAAACTGCTCCCGCTGCCATGAACTCTGCCCACCCCCACCCCACCCCACCCCAGGAACACAGGCATCCTTGAAGGTTCTTCCTGGAAGGTCGGAACTTATTTGCTCCCATGCAACATGACTGCAGCAAGGGTTGCACTGTGGCTTTTTCCAGCCCTGGTCCAATTGAATAGACCTGTTCTGCATATCTACCAAGTTACCTTGTTCTGGAGAATTGTTTCATTCAGTTTTTTTGTTGGTTCTGCCACTCTAGAATTTGGTTAGAGTCATAATTTTATGGCATTTGAGGTTTTTCTGGGGAAGAGTTTTTGGGAATTCCTTTCTTCATGCTGCCATCTTGACTCCGCTGAAAATATTATTTCTTAATTTTCCTAGAGAAACTAAAAAGAAGCTTCATTTTGTTTTTTAAAATATGCTTTCAAATGGTTAAAGATTCTTTTTTTTTAGGTTTTTGCATGGTAAATGGGGTTAAGTGGCTTGCCCAAGGTCACACAGCTAGGTAATTATTAAGTGTTTGAGAACGGATTTGAACCCAGCTACTCCTGACTCCAGGGCAGTTGCTTTATCTACTGCACCACCTAGCCACCCCTGGGTTAAAGATTTTAAAAAAATCACACAGAACTTAAGTGTGTTGATGAGGTAGAAATAAGTGCTGGAACTCAGGTTTTTTGCTTTGGGAATAATGTTCTTTTCATTGTGTAATAGCTATCTCTGTTTTACTTAGAGAAAACATTTTTAATTATGCTCAAGTTGGAAGTCATATTGTAAGTTTCCAAGAAGTGACTGGGAGGAAAAGAAGTAGAAAAATGAATATAGATGAATTTTTTTCCCAGAAATTTGGGTGGAAAAGGGAGGAGAACTGCATGGTTGATAGATTTTTATTTTAATCAGTCATTCATGTTTATTGCCTTCTTTTCTCCACAGCAAAGTGAAGTTCTTTATGCACATATCTGATTGATCATGTCACTTAACACTAATCTAACCTATTAAAGTTGAAGTGGCTCCCCATTGCATTTAGGATTAAATACAAACTCTTCTGATCTGTTATTAAAATTTCTTCTCAATATGACCCCTTTTTACCTTTCTGGGCTTATATTCCCCTACATGAACTCTTCATTTCTACCATGTTGGCTTATTTGCTATTCTTCACTCACAAGCTCTTTCTTCTATTTCCATGTTTTTATTCTATATGCATTTTGATAAAGAATTACAGATTGGATAGCAATTTGTTCATTTTTTTCCTGTTGTTCCTGAATCATTTGTGACCCCATTTTTTGACAAAGATATTGGAGTGATTTGCTATTTCCTGCTCCAGCCTATTTTTACAGAAGAGGAAATGTAAGCAAACTGGGTTAAGTGATTTGTCTAGGGTCTCACAACTGGTAAATATTTGAGACCAAGAAGATGAGTCTTCCTCGCCTCAGGGCCAGCACTCTATCCATTTTATACCCAACTTCCTGGTACAATAATAACTATAGTATAATTGGGTTACTGGGTTTTAATTAGTTAAATTTTAAGTATAAAGTATACTGAAAACTAATGTATACTTTGTTAGCTTTGAACTCAGATAGAACTTTGACTAAAGATTTCCAGTGTGTAATAAATATATATGAATATTTAAAATCCAAGAAGGTGATGTTGCCATGAAAATTAGTGATAATCTCATAATTTCAAGGGAACATAAAAACTTGGATATGGGACATTTTGAGTTAGTTATTTGCAAAAATGAGCTAATTAGAAATGAATTCCACTTATTTATCAAGGTAAATACAGGGGTAATATTATTAACTATGTGACAAGAATATTTTAAATTGTCTCTCATATAATGGTATTATTCTATGAAATATAGATAATGAAATCTTTGAATAATTGAGTATCCTTGTTGACTATATATATATTTTCATATATACCCAGAATGGATTACTAGTTTTTGTATGGGAGAAGGAAGGAAAACCTGTGAAAATCTGAACTAAATTCATTCAGCTAGGAAATCACTGTCCTGTATTGATAATCAATAGTTTATCTGGGGATTTAAAATATTTTATAAATTTGATTTGTAATTTGTATTTTTAAGATTTATTTTTATTTATTCTATTTGTTTAATTTTGCAGAGAAAGAAAGCCACATGGAACTGTGACTTTCATTCTAGATTAAAATTCTCACAAGCTAAATTCATTTTCTTAAAGCAGACAAATCACTTTATTCTGGAGACCTCTGAGTTTATTCTCCACCCATTAAAGCAGAGTTGCTCAAGTATAGATCAGGGACCCTTAAGAATTCCTCACACCATTTTGGGGTTTGGCAAAAACAATTTTCATGATGACATTAAGATGTTATTTAAACTTTCTCACTTCCATTTTTTTCATTATTGTACAGTAGAACTTTTCAAAGGCAACATGACCTGTGGATTAAAGATTTAAGCTTCAGAGATGAAGAATGAATTAATCTTATTTGCAAAATTGTGTTTTTCTCTAACAAATGAATAATTCTACAGACATGGCTAGACTTGCTGTTTGGCTTGTATTTATTTGATATCTACATCAGCTGATGATTGAAAAAGATCATTTATATGAATGTTTGGCAGCAAACAAAATATTCAAAATGATGAATAATGTTCTGATTCTCATAGTTTATCTTGGAACAACTTTGCTGATATTTACACTGATGTTACAAAAGCAATTTGCAATTTACATTTGCAGAAATATGAAACAATATTACTCTTCTCATAAAAGTTTTTTAGTTTATTTTGGAAAGTATAAGTATTTTTCCTAAAACATTTTTATGTTAACCTTTCATGGACATATTATATTTTTGGGAATGAATTAATAAATTTAAATATTATCAATTTCTCATATGACAAATATTCATAAGTGTAACCTATATAAAGCAAAGTTCTTTGGAAAGCTCAATGATTTTTAAGATTCTTTAAAGAGTCCTGAGACCAAAATGTTTGACTACTGCTGTACTGGAGAAAGAGGGGAGGGAGGGTCACAGTGACCTCTGCTGGTCAAAAGTTATAGTTATTTATTTTTTATAAAAAAAATTATATAAATCAAAAATTATATTTAGATTCAGTTTTCTGAACTTGGAAACAATTACATTGTATTTGAAAAATAATATATTTAAAATTTTAACCTTAGGGATTTTTTAATTAATGAAGTTATTCCTAAATTTTTTACAGAATTTCAGTTTTCATATGTAACTTTACATAGGGAGGAAGGAGGTTTGGGGGGAAAATTGTAAAACTCAAAATAAATAAAATCTTAAAAGAAAAAATAAATAAATAAAACTCTCCTTAAAAGAGAAACAAACAAACAAACATACAAATAAATAAAACTCCTTGTAGCAAGGAAAGCTTTATTTATTTATTTATTTATTTTTCTCTTGAGATTTCATTTATTTTGCATATCCTTTGACCATTTGTCAATTGGGGAATGGCTTTTTTTTTTTTTTTTGAAAATTTGATTCAGTTCTCTGTAAATTTTAAAAATGAGTCCTTTGCAATGATCAATGTTGGAAGGGATGTGGAAAATATGGGACACTAATACATTGTTGGTGGAACTGTGAACTCATCCAACCTTTCTGGAGAGCAATTTGGAATCATGCCCAAAGGGCAACAAAAATGTGCATACCCTTTGATCCAGCAATAATACTACTAGGTCTATATCCTGAAGAGATTATGAAAAAGGGTAAAAACATCACTTGTACAAAAACATTCGTGGTGGCCTTGTTTGTGGTGGCAAAGAATTGGAAATTGAGTGAATGTTCATCAATTGGGGAATGGCTTAGCAAACTGTGGTTTATGTATGTGATGGAACACTATTGTTCTATTAGAAACCAGGAGCAATAGGAATTCAGGAAAACCTGGAAGGATTTGCATGAACTGATGTTGAGCAAGATGAACAGAACCAGGAAAACACTATACACCCTAAGAGCAACATGGGAGTGATAATCAACTTTGATGGACTTGATCATTCCATCACTGCAACAACCAGGGACAATTTTGTGCTATCTGCAATGGAGAACACCATCTGTATCCAGAGAAAGAATTGTGGAGTTTGAATAAAGACCCAAGACTACTATCTTCAAATTAGGAAAAAACCCCATTATCTTATGTAATTTTGCTATCTCATACTCTGTTTTTCTTCCTTAAGGACAACTGAGATCAGTGTGTACCATGGAAACAATCTAAAGATTAACATATGAGGTGACTAGGTGGCTTAATGGATAAAGCACCAGCCCTGGAGTCAGGAGTACCTGAGTTCAAATCCCATCTCAGACACTTAATTATCTAGCTGTGTGGCCTTGGGCAAGCCACTTAACCCCATTTGCCTTGCAAAAAACCCGAACAAACTACAAATC
This sequence comes from Macrotis lagotis, assembly GCF_037893015.1. Taxonomy (NCBI): domain Eukaryota; kingdom Metazoa; phylum Chordata; class Mammalia; order Peramelemorphia; family Peramelidae; genus Macrotis; species Macrotis lagotis. The sequence continues at coordinate 153,747,231 of NC_133666.1, forward strand.
CCCACATATTTTACCTTGGAAAAAATCTAAAAAAAAAAAGCTTGGGGCGGCTAGGTGGCACAGTGGATAGAGCAATGGCCTTGGAGTCAGGAGTACCTGAGTTCAAACCTGGCCTCAGACACTTAAGAAATTACCTAGCTGTGTGGCCTTGGGCAAGCCACTTAACCCCATTGCCTTGAAAAAAAAAATCTAAAATAAAAACAGACTAATAGAATGCCTTCTGTGGGAGGTGGAGGGAGGGAAGCAAGAATGGGGGGGGGGAATAATTGTAAAGCTCAAAATAAATAATATCTTTCTAAAAAAAAATCCAAAAAAATGAGTCCTTTGTCAGAAAAACTAGTTGTAAAAATCGTTTCCCAATTTACTACATTTCTTTTGATCTTGATTACAGTGGTTTTATCTGTGCAAAATCTTTTTAATTTAATGTAATCAAAATTATCTAGTTTGTTTTTAATGATGTTCTCCATCTCTTCCTTAGTCATAAACTGCTTCCCTTTCCATAGATCTGACAGGTAAACTACTCCTTGATCTTCAAGCTTGCTTATAATATTTTTTTTTTATGTCTAAATCTTGTATCCATTTTGATCTAATCTTGGTATAGGGTGTGAGGTGTTGGTCTAATCCAAGTTTCTTCCATACTAACTTCCAATTTTCCCCAACAGTTTTTTTATTAAAGAGAGAGTTTTTATCCTAATAGCTGGACTCTTTGGGTTTCTCAAACAGCAGATTACTATAATCATTTCCTGCTATTGCACCTAATCTATTTCACTGATCCACCACTCTGTTTCTTAGCTAATACCAGACAGTTTTGATTACTGATGCTTTATAATATAATTTTAGATCTGGTAAGGCTAAGCCGCCTTCTTTTGCACTTTTTTTATTGAATCCCTGGAAATTCTTGACTTTTTATTTCTTACAAGGAGAGTTTTAAAAAGAGATTGTGTGTTTCCCCTGAAGGAGTACTCTTTACCAATAACACAGTGAGGAATGTAATGTTATTTTCTCTCTTATTATATAAGTACCTACATAATATTCTTGAGGTTTGCCTCTTGGTCCACAAAGTCTTAAATATTTGCTATTTGGTTATGATTAGAAGATGAATTCTTTTTGTTTATTTGTTTTTAAGTCATCTTTCCTTCCCACAGTATCTCAGGAAATCATTAGTCAAGTCCAAAAGTGTCATCTCTCTCCATTTTAAGTTCACTCACTGCTTAGACACAATATTCCATTCCATTACAGTACTCCACAAGGAATGCTTTTATTAATAACATGGAGGACAAAGAAGAGCACGGTTGGTCATAGGATGTTCTGTTTTAGATTTAAGCCCTCTTCCTTTGTAGGTCTTGAAAAGAATGTGAGAAATTTAAGCAAAAGTAAGCAAGTAAATGTTTAAAGATCATCTTTCTAGGAAAAAAAATGTACCCACAACATAGGTTTAAGTTTAGTCTACATTATAAACATTTGCTTCAACACTTTCTTAAAATTAGATGATCAACAAAACAATAAATTAAAGTCCTAATTTGTAGAGCTTGCAGATTTCTGAAGTTTAAATGTTCATACAGGAAATTTAAAAACTGGCTTGAATATTTTTAAAACTATGCAAAAGGAATTTTTATATTTCAAAATCCATGTAAATATTAAATTTAGGCAACAATCTTTCTTCAGTTAAAAATTATTGTTCTTCAATATCATGACATGCTAAAAGAAAAATATCAAGAAAATAGTCTAAGTGTATAAATGCTTTCTAAGCAATGAATATGCTCAGTTAAAAATCATATGATTATGGAGTGATATCAGTATTTGATAGTGCCTATCCACATGAAAAAATTTTAAAGATGAAATGTTTAAAGGATATTACTAATTGGGGCAGCTGGGTGGTGCAGTGGATAGAGCACCAACCCTGGAGTCAGGAGGACCCGAGTTCCAATCTGGCCTCAGACACTTAATAATGACCTGGCTGTGTGACCTTGGGCAAGTCACTTAACCCCATTGCCTTGCAAAAAAATATTACAAATCGGAATTAATATATGAACATTTGTTATCAACTTTGAACTATAATTGAGTAAAACATTAATCTCACAAATTCCATTCTTCTAATTAGTAATGAACTAAATATAGATATTACCCAAAAGGTACTTTTTTATTATTGCTATTGTTATTATTATTTTTGAATTTAATTAATAAAATGCTGTGTAATGCTGTTTTCTCTCTTAGAAGTAACCAAATAATTATCTTTGATTTTGCCTCATGACCCCCAAAATCTTAATAATTACTGACTATGATTAGAATATGAATTCTTCTTGTTTTTAATTAATCTGTCCTTTCCCACAATGTGCCCCTAGTAAATCATTAGTCATGTTCAAAAGTATTATGTCTCTCCATTTAAAGTTCACTCCCTACTTATGACACAAAAATATTCAATTACATAAATTTGGCCCAATCACTGAAATTTAGCCATTCCCCACTATGGTTCATGTAGGAGATAAATTCTTACCTAAACAAGTGATAGAATCAAGTACAAAATGTAAAAAGATAATTTTTATTACATGAAATTAGAAAGCATTTGAACAATTAAAATGAATATATCTAGGATAAGAATAATCAATTGGGAAAATTTGTGATTAGAATTTGGTATATGAAATATGCAAATAGCTAACAAATATATAAAAAAATAGAAAAAATGATCAAATGATATGAAGAATTCTCAAAAGAATTGTAAACTCTTCACAATCATATGAAAGAATGTTCCAAATCAGTAGTAATTAAAGAATTGTGAATTAAAACAATCTTTTTTTTTTCTTTTAGGTTTTTTCCAAGGCAATGGGGTTAAGTGACTTGTCCAAGGCCACACAGCTAGGTCATTATTAAGTGTCTGAGGTTAAATTTGAACTCAGGTACTCCTGACTCCAGGGCTGGTGCTCTATCCACTGTGTCATCTAACCACCCCAATTAAAAACAATCTAAGGTTTTATTTCACGTCTAAGAAACTTAGTCAAGATAACAAAATATGTGAATTTTCAATATTGTAGGTATTGTGTGAAAAAAGACATACTATTATTACATTGTGGTTACAACCATTCTGGAAAGCAATTTGTACTTAGGCAAATTCTAACTAAAGTGATATACCTTTTGACTCAGAGATTCCACTCCTAGGATATATCCCAAGGATTTTTTCCTATTCTAGTTCTTTCACTAACTAACTGGATTTGTATAAGTTGCTTAACTGTTTGTTTTCTTCTTTGTAAAATAGGAATGTCTAGAATAAAACTCAACTCCATATTTAGTTCCATTCCACTTGTTCCCCTTAAGCTCACAAACCGTCTCCCATCTACATTTGTGTCTTCTTTCATATAGTTATATGAAATGTATTCCCTTCATGGATTGACTTCTTATTTCAGAGTAGCTACTAGCTGTTTCCCAAAGTGAGGATCCCATTTTCTTTTCTCTATGCCTGCACACAAATGTGCCCAAGTGTATAACTTTTCTGCAACTTAGACTTCTTACCTTCAATTTAATAATAAATGGGTTTTGAAATATGGACATTTCTTTTACAGTTGCATAGAGATTTAAAAATGCTGCTGCAACTGTAGTTTGAACTTGGAAAATATCTACTGAAAATTTATATGGGAATGAGGGTCTTTTTTAAACTTTTGATACCAGGGAGGGAGGAATGTTATATAAAGCAGCTTGACATTACTTGAGATTCAGTTAGTTGTCATTTAATTGTTTTCTTGGAGTATGTTTCCCTTTATAAATGCTGTTTTGACTTGCAATTTTATATTGAATTAATTAAGAAGCAGCAAAATTAATTTCCAAGATCATTTAGTGTTTGGTGATAGTGTTTGAGGAAAGTTTTTCTTAAGAAAATTTTAATCTTGGCCATGAGCTTAAAACATCATAATAAAATTATTTTTTTCTTCTTTTCCTGTTTTGACATAAGAACATGCAGTAGTAATTAGAAAAAATACTGTAGTTGGCAATACATGTGGCATTTTGGTAACTCTGATATGTTATAACTATGCCATTATAATTTGGTACATCAAGCAGCAACGTGAAGTTATGAGAGTCATATATGGTCCACAACTATTCAATTCTGCTTTTGCAACATGAAAGCATAGATAGACAATATGTAAATAAATGAGTGTAGTCTATTCCAATAAAATTTTACTTGTGGATATAGACATTTTAATTTCATATAATTTTCTCATGTCACAAAATATTGCTCTTTTGAATTTTTCAACCATTTGAAAATATAAAAATAATTTCTATCTTGTGGGTTGTACAAAAAGAGTCAGCAAATTTAGCCCAAACACTGTAATTTACTAACCCCTCATCTATGTCTAACCTTTGTAGATTTTTTTAAAAATCATAAATTCAGTTTTTTATTATGTAATAACATAAATATGTTGTGTTTTTTTCACAGGCTTTTATACATTTTTTGAGATAATCATATGATGTTGAGTTATTTTTTAAAATGATTCCCTTGTTTTCCTAATGTTGCTCCATCTTTTCTTTCTGATCCAAATTCAACTTGCTTATAATGATTTTTTGGATAAATTATTCTAGTATTTTGCAATACTTTAATTAAATGTTTCAATTGCTATTTACTAAGTATATTGATTTGTGAATCTCTTGTTTTATCCTTCCCAGGTTTAGGTATCAAGATCACATTTTTCTTTTTTTTCTTTCTTTTCTTTTTTAGGTTTTTTTTTTTTTTTTGTGAGGCAAATGGGGTTAAGTGGCTTGTCCAAAGCCACACAGCTAGGTAATTATTAAGTGTCTGAGGCCAGATTTGAAATCAGGTACTCTTGACTCCAGGGCCAGTGCATGATCCACTGCGTCACCTAGCCGCCCCATGGATCACATTATTTTTTTTAAAAGATGTTTGTTCTTTTGATTTCTTTCATAATTCAATTCACTATTCTTTTTTCTCCCTATTTTATTAATGTATATTTTGGTGAATATAACTTTTTTCTCTTGAGGATTGGTTTAGTTGTATTTTAGAAATGCTGATATCTTGTCTTATTGTCATAATTGTTATTAATTTTTATGATTTGTCTTTTGATCCACTCATTATTTAGAATACTATTATTAAATCTTTTAGATTAATACATTTTTTCCTTCCTGAAATACTATTTTTATTGCCATGCAAAATTTATCAAACATACATTTTAAGTGTGTTTAGTATATCTATCCTTTGGCATTTATGTGCAATTTTTGGTATCTTTTTCTCAATTGATATTTTATTTTATTTTTCTAATTACATATTATTAAAATTTTTCAACATTCATCCATAGACATATGCATATCTACAAGTTACATAATTTCCTTCTACCCTTTCTTCCCACTTCCCTTCCTTCAGTGGCAAACAGAATGGTATAAATTGTCCATATACATTTGTGTTTAACGTTTTTTACAGATTAGTCATTTTCTGTATGCGGACTAAGGGAATAGAAAGAAAACCATGAGATAGGAAAGAAAAAACATAAGATAAATTTTAAAAAAGTGAATGTGGTGTTCATTCAAACTGTGTAGGTTTTTTAAATTTTGTTTTGTTTTGTTTTTTCTTCATCTGGATGTGGTTAGCATTGTCCATAACAGGTCTCCCAGGGTTGTCCTAGCTTTCTGAACAGCTGAGAGGAGCTGCATCCATTAAGGTTGATCAACTCAGTGTTGTTATGTGCACAATGTTCTGGTTCTGCTCCCTTCACTCTGCATGAATTTCTGTAATTCAGTTCATGCTTCTCTAGAGTCCAACCATTCATGGTTTCCTACAGAACATATACCATATACCATAACTTGTTCAGTCATTCCCAATTGATTGGCATCTCCTTAATTTCCAATTCTTTGCCACTGCAAAAAGAGCTACTATGAATATTTTGAAATATATGGGACTTTTCACGTTTTATGATTTTTTCTGGATATAGGTCCAATATTGGTATGGCTTGGTCATAGAATATGATCAGTTTTATTACTCTCTGGCATGGTTCCATATTGCTCTCCAGAATGGTTGAATGATTCCACAACTCCGCAAAAGTGCATTAATGTTGAATTGATTACAAAAAGGAAAAATGATCAATGATGGAGAAGTTGTGGGAGGAGTGGAACTATGAGGTTCCATCTCACACTTACTTTAATTTATATTTCTCTAATCTGCAAGAATTTGGAGCAATTTTTCATATGATCATATAACTTCTTCATTTGAAAACTTTTCATATCCTTTGACCATTTATCAATTGGGAATAATGTATAACCTTATAAATTTGATTCAATTCTCTCTATATATTATTTTAGAAATGAGATTTTATCGGAACACCTAGTTGTGAAAATTGCTTCTAGTTTTATGTTTTTCTTCTAATCTTTCCAGAATCAGTTTTATTAATACAAAACCTTTTTAATTTAATATAGTCAAAATCATTCATTTTGAAATTTATAATGTACTCTATTTCTTGCTTGCTTATAAATTTCTCTCCTTTCCAAAGATCTGACACATGGATATTTCTTTATCTCTTAATTGGTCTATGGTATTGCCCTTTATTTCTAAATCCTGCACTCATTTTGATCTTATTTTGGTATAGAGTGTGAGATATGGATCTATGTCTAGTTTTTGCCATACCTGTTTCCAATTTTCCCAACAATTTTTGTTAAATAATAAGTTCTTATCCCTCTACCCTTTGGCATTTATATGCAATTTTTGGTGTTTTAATAATGATCAATTTCTGTAAAAGTTCAGTGTGGTATTATTTAAATTTGGATTTTGGATGAGTTTCTTTCCTCTTTTTATTTAAATATTTCTTAGTCTGCTTAAATGCAACTCTTTTCTTATTGGTTCTGTTCTCTTCTTTAATTTTTACCCCTTTTCTTAGAGTTTTGTTTAACTTATTCATCTATTTTTCTTTCCTTTATCAAGCTAATTAATTTCTTTTTCTCTTCTTATTTAAGTAGTCAGAATCCTTTCTCATCTCCTTCCTCAAGCTTCTTTTATTTTTTGTTATGCCATACTTTTTCTAAGAATTTTTAATACTTCATTATTTACATTAATTCTCTCCTTTTTACTTTGAACTTTTGTTCTTTCATTTATGTATACAATTGTGTATGTGTATCTATAAGTGTGTATATACAGAAACATATCTCTTTCTCTGTCTCTTTCTTTCTCTAACCTTACTTAATTCCCTTTTTAATATCTTTGTATGTTAAGTTCCTCTTTCTAACCAATTTATTTGGTTGCATTTGTGCATCTTGCTACATTATTCCTTTTTTATTTCCTATTGTACCTTCCTATTAGAAGTGTCAATTAATGAGAACAGCAACGAAGATATAAATGTTGCTTTATGGTAGAAATTTCCCTGAGTCTTAAATCATACTCTCTAGTTCATTTATTTCTGTCCCCATAACCTTTTCATGATCATTTTCCTCATTTGCCAAGCAATATCCTTCCTGGTGCCAGTTCTAGGGGGTTCTAATTTCTTTTATCCTAAGAAAAAGAAGTTGTTTATAGAATAATAAAGCCCTCTCAGTGAGATCTCCCATAACCCAACTGTGTTGAGACACGATTCTTTTATTTTCCCTTTTAAATTTCTTCCCTTTTTTCCACTTCTTTCTATTTCATTGAATCCTTTTTCTTGATGTGAGACTACAGGTGCTACTTTCCATTCATTGTTCACCTATAAACTTGCTTAGGGTATATTATCTATTCTTAACAAAAATCTCTTTTGTCTCACTTTCTTTTCTAGCCCATGAATGAATGTATGCATTAAAGATTGGCATTCTCCAGTGTTAACTCCTAAGCTGTAATCATATTGCACTTGATAAGTTTTACTAAAATATGGGTAAATTATTCTCATAGCTTTACCCTCATCTACTATTTTAGTAATACTGTCAAAAAGGGAAAAATAGTTTGATATGACCTGTTCTTGATAAAACTATGCTGGCTCTTGGTAATTTCTTCTTTTTTATGGATATTTGTCAATCATCTCTTTCAACGATCTAAAATTTTTTTTCAGGAATCAAAGACAAGTTCTCTGGAATAGAGTTTATCTGTTTCTGTCTCTTTTTTGAAAATCAGGGCAAAATTTACCCTTCTTCAAACTTGTGGTATGTATTATGTATTTTTAATTATCCCTGATATTAGTTCAGTAATAAGACTTTTCAGACCCCAAAGATAGATTTCATTTGGCAACAGTTTTTTGGAATTCATCAATAGTATCTAACTATTCTCTTTTTCTTTCTTATTTACTTTCTTACTTTCTTTACTTATTTATATGTCAACTCCCTGCTAGTCATTTTTGTTTAGTCACTCACAATGTAAAAATAATTCTTTTGCAGAGAAAACAAACAAAAAAAAGAGTTCAGAATCTTTGCTCTATTTCTTTTGTCAGGTATTGTTCCACCCACCTGAAGCATAGGTCTTGGACCCTCTTTGTTCCTTTCTCTCATTATAACAAATATGTCCCTTTTGTTGTCTTTAACTTCCCTTATTAACTTCAACTAACTCAGAGTTTTAGCACTCTTGATGCTTTATAGGACTATGTCATTTCCCTATCTTATCCTCATATCACCAGACCTTTATTTCATTTAAAAAATCTATTTAAAAATAATTTTAGGGGGCGGCTAGGTGGCACAGTGGATAAAGCACTGGCCCTGGAGTCAGGAGTTCCTGAGTTCAAATCTGGCCTCAGACACTTAATAATTACCTAGCTGTGTGGCCACTTAACCCCATTTGCCTTGCAAAAAGCCCCCTAAAAATAATTTTAAATATCTTCTACTTCGGAAATTTCCTTCTCTCTTTGGTGAGTTCCTCCTGAAACATTCATTTTGAGAATAGAACAAAGCTATACCTTTCTCTTTAACTTTGCCATCATGCCTTAGTTCCTTTCTCTCTCCTTCCATTTGCGTGTTCTTTCCGGAACTTTCATTTCATGGAAGGACCTGGATCAGCCATCCTTCATTCTCTAGATTTTGCTATGATATTTCCATGTGTATACATTTTTGCCTCCCTCAAGGTTTAGTTTCCTTTAACGTGTTGTCTTCCTGAGTTAGAAAGTAAGCATTGACTTGTATTTGTAACCACAGTATTTAGCACACAGTGAGCATTTAATAAATGCTCATTGATGTGAGAAAATCAAATTTGGGTTGTGAATTCTTTGTGCATTCTCATTGTCTCTTCAGACAAATCTCAGTTTTTCTCCTTACTGGAATTGTTTCCTTTTCAGTCTTCAGAACTCAGTTTTAAATGTTTCCTATTCCTCTGGTCTGATTTCACCTGACAGATTTTTTGTCAATATATTTCAACCTTTAAACTTTTTGAAATCTGCTTTCTCAAAATTTAGAGTACATGTTAGCCTTCTCTTCCCTACAACATCAGAAACAAATTCTTGGTTAGTGAAAATCAAATCTTGGCTAGGATTTCTCATTGTTGGTTATTCCATATTTTGAAGGATGGAATCATCACAAAGGCAAATCAAAAAAGTAATGGGAAAGTTGAAGTTGCCTATCATATCGGGCCTCTCTTGTGCCAAATTTGAGATTTGTTCTCCCAACTCTTTACCTATTTCCTCTTTATATACAGATAGTCTATGGTATATGCTAATGAAAAAAATCACTTACGTTTCTTCTTGAACCTAAATCAAAATATTTTCTATCATGCTTCCTTTCTCTGGATTTCTTCATTTGAACTTACCTTCTTAACATTCCTATCATTTTTCTTTGAATGAAGCATACCTATTCAGAGTCATAGTTTAGTCATGTGCTTCAACTGATAATAATTATTTTTATCTGTGATTTACTTTTATTAATTTTTATTATAAGGGGGGGAAGATCAAGGCCATTTCTCCTGTTTAGGAGGTTATTAATCTGGCTGAAACCTGTCTATAGAAAATGTAAATTTACTTAAGGCCTCAGGCATTTCTCAGATAAGAAGTCAGAGGAAGTATTCCAATTTTTCCTTACTTTTTGTATACCTTGGTGAAATATAAATCTTCCCTCTCACTCAGCCTATTGTGAACTCTCTAAATGTAGTTTAATCTACATCTTGCCTTAATTTACCTATACAGTCTGTTTAGTATTTCCTTAGGGGATGTATGAGATTATGATCCTGTTAAACTAAATTTATCCAATGACATTAAAGAAACCATGGGATTAGGAACTACCCATTATACCTTTCATAGTTTAAAAGAATGTATAAAGCTATAATATGTAAAATAATTTATTTCTCTTTTACTTTGCCATAATTTTCTCTATGAAAGCTTTTCAGAAGCTTCATTCAGGGATCAGGTTCCCCCCCTATTTCTTGAATCTGTGCATAAACATAATAAAATTTAAGTTTTTTAAAAAATTTTTTGTAGTAGATCTATTTCAGCAATAGTAACCTCCCACATGAACTTTAAAAAAAATGATATTTCTTGCAGAAAACAATCCGCCAATCTTAAAGGTATGAAGGTCTAATTTATCTTCTATTAAGACCACTAGTTCTTGTATGTTGTTAAATCTTTGGACTTTTTATGTTGGGCATTTGACGCCCTGGGTTTTTCCTACTTATCTCATTCTTGGACTCTGTATCCTGTGAGACAGATTTCTGTTTCTTTTCTTCATTCTTCTTTATGTCTACTCCCTGTAGTATCTAATTTAAGTAATATACATAAGCAATTTTCTCCTTCCCTCATTATTTTTACTTTAAAGTCCATTTGATTTAGATTTGCAAGACTTTGGTAAGTTAACAGTTTTAACTTATGATCCAGAAATTCTAATTTGGGGCAGCTATGTGGCATAGTGGATAGAAACCAGCCCTGGAGTCATGAGAACATGAGTTTAAATCTGGCCTCATACACTTGACATTTACTAACTGTTTGATCCTTGACAAGTCAGTTAACCACAATTGCCTTGCCAAAAAAAAAAGGAATTAAAATTTTATTGATTATGTTAACACAAAACAGGAGAGTACAATCATTCTCTATGCAGTAACCTTAAGGACACAACTCCCATAGTATTATGGAAGGTATCAGAGGTGTCAAAGACACAGCCTACAGATTAAAATATAATTAGGAAATATTTGACAAAATAAGGAAAAATAAAACAAAACTTATATAACATTTCATTTTAAAACTAAAATAATATGCACCCATAGGAACTCTTATGCATGGATTGGTGCCTCAAATTCTATTTGAGTTTGATACTACTGGCCTATAGAACATAAAAGATTGGAGAAGAATGGCTTTCAAGTCCCAGCTAACATTCCACTTTTATAATAAGCCTTTTTTGAGCTCCCTTGATGCTACTAGTACCTTCACTCTATTGATCATCTTCAATTTATTCTGTATGAATTCTATTTGTACATAATTGTTTGTATCTTGTCTCTCTCATTTGAACATGATCTTTTTGTTTTTTGCTAGGCAATAGGATTAAGTGACTTGCTCAAAGTCACACAGTTAAGTAATTATTGTGTCTGAGGACAGATTTGAACTCAGATCCTCCTGACTCCAGGGCTGGTGCTCTATCCACTGTACTACCTAGCTGCTCCCTGAACATGAGCTTTTAAAAAGTAAATTCTGACTTTTAGCTTTTTTTTTTTATGCCCAGAATTTAGCACAATGTATGACACAGAGCAGGTTTACTGATTGACTGAATCTTGGAGGGATTAAATGATTTGCTGAGAGTCAAACTTCTACTAAATATTAAAGACAATATTGCATCCTATATTACTTAACATGGACAGGAAGAGTCAGACATGACTGAAATTTATTCATCCATAACAATAATTGAAAAAATTAGAAAAGAAATGTTATAAGATCTATAATAAGGACAAAATGGCATTAAAATCATATTTAAGAAATGTATATAATCACTTAAATTGCCATGATTTAATTTATATATTTTCCTTTTTAAAAATTTTTTTAATGCTTCCCATTTACATTTTACTTTTTCCTTCTTCAGTATCTGGGCTGCTTAGAAGTTTTACGCTCAATGAGATCTCTTGACTTTAGTACAAGAACTCAGATTACAAGGTAAGACTTCTTAAAATTTTCCTTCTTTGGTTTTTTATTTTGGAACATAATTATTTCTATGCTTATGAAATTTCCAGTATTGCCCAGTGGATCATTACCATCTGATCTATGGCATTATAGGATATATTGAAAGTATTACTACAGTATTACCATTTTCATTTATATATGATATTTCATTTAGAGACAAAGAAAACTAATTATCAATTTTCAATTTCTTCCATATTCATCTTTCTCTCCATTTTTTCATCCTTCTCATTTTATAAGAGGGTGAAACTCCAGACAACAAAGTTTAAAAAATTTCAGTTTACAAATTAGGGCTGAGTATATGTAAGGAAAAGTAGTGAAATGACAATAAATACATGATTACAAATTTCTGATGTATATCAATGTAATAGACACTCTTTCCATCAGTAAAGGTTATAACCCATCTATGCTTTATGATACTATGAAAACCTTATCAATGCCCTTGGATTTTTCACAGAGGATTTACCCAACCTTACTCTAGGTCTTTTCTAACATCATGTAGAGTCAGTCAAGAACAAAGGACAGTAAGTAGAATTTTTGTTGGGAATAGTTAATTTTTCAGGTCATCTCAAGTTACCTAATTTTAAAAATATTGTCTCCATTTTTACATGATAAATTTCTTTAAGAAGAGGACTGTTTATTCAGAATTTTGCAATCCTATTAAGCCTAGCATGATGTCATATATATATACATATATATGAATAAAGAATAAAAAATTGATAAACTAAAAAGAATGAAGCTAGAAAAAGATTTATGATATTTACAATGTGATGGGTAAAGATATAAATAAATTTTTTCTTCTGTTGTTGCCATGTGCCCGGAGTTGTGAGTTATATGAAAACATGCTTCCATTACTTGTACTCTAGTAGAAGGATCCACTTTTACCATTTACACTGTCAAAGGGAAAATATGTAGTTGATATCTATGGCTAAAGCACAATAGATAAAGATTTAAGATGTTAAGATGATAGTGGGATTTTTATATTCACATTGAATACTCTGTGTAATTTTTAGAGTTTCTGATAAGATTATATTATTTCAAATGTCTTTACAAAAGGTATAGACCAGATTGTCTAGATTTAAAATGGACAAATTACTATGATATTGTAGAATAAAAATATACAAGGAAACTGTGCAAGAAATTCAATTTCCTGGCATGGAACTGGTATATTGTCCATTTCACAGACCTACCACAATGAGACCAGCAAAAGGGCTCTGTAGACCATTAGTTTGGTAGACAGTCTCTTCTTTTCCACGCTTTCCTTCAGAGCCTCCTAAACACTGAGCTAGCGCTCTGACAATGTGTGCATCAGTTTCATCAATTTATATGTACATTCCTGGAAAGTATATTGCCAAGGTAAGTCAATTTATCTATAGTATACAAAACTTTTCTATTTGCTATAACCAATGGTTCCACATATGAATGGTGTAAGGTTGGCTGGTAGAGAACCTGTGTTTACTTGGTGTCAATTTTAGGCTAAAATTAGCACAAAGCAGTAGAGAATCAATCCATGCTTTTTTGGATCTTAACCTTAGAGACTGGTTGTTTTGAGTGCACAATAATATGTAAATAATAAGCCATGCCCCAATTCTCCTTCCAGTTTAGTCTTGGATTACATCTTTTTTCAAATTAAATAGTTTATCATCAGGGTGGTATATGATGCTATTTTCATCCTTAGTGAAGGCATCTCATCCTAAAGAGCATGGGAGCAAGATTGTAGTCCTGTTTCAATTGATGACTGAAAAAACACAAGAGCATTGTCCATTATCCAGAACCCATGTGGGCATGCTATAGTGGAACTGGCATACAATACTACTTAACTTCTCTAGGCAACCAAATTTTACCATGATCTTCCACAAGCCTTCATGAAAGAGAGTTTCAAAGACCTTGGTCAGATCAATGTCTGTTGTGTACAGACCTCTGTTCTGCTGCTGCATTTCTTCTCTAGTTGTTAGGCATGAAACACCATAAAGATCATTCCTCATCCATTTCTGGAGTTGCACTTGTTCTCAGGTAGATTACCATCTTCCAGGTGAAAGATCAGACTCTTAAAGGGGAGTCGGACAAAAATATTGCCAACATTGACTAAGTGACCCTTCTGTGGTTGTTACAGTGCAATCTGTTTCCTTTACTTTGTATAGATGGACAATAGAGGCATCTTTGAACTCCTAGGGGATAAATTCCTCTTGCTATATTGCCTAGAAAATTTCAGTCAGATTTTGTATAAACGATGAATCCCCTCAGCTGAGATGGAAGCAGCACCATGCACTTTGCTACATTAGAGGAGCTTAATGTCATCTAAAACCTCTTCAGTTGGAATGTCAACTAGAAAAGTTTACTTCAATCTGACTTATATGATCAATGGCTTCAACATCAAGTTGATTGATGATTGTCTTTTGGGAACATAATGGAAGTATTCAGCCCATCTCTCAGAGATCATGTCTTTGTCACTAATAAATGTGACTCCATCAGTAATTAGTGGTTGAGATTCACCAAAAGTATTTGGCCCATAAATAGCCTTCAGGGCATGATAAAAGTACTTTGGGTTCTTATAATCAATGTAAAAGTGAATTTCATCTGCCCTCTTGTTGTCCATAAGTGTACAGACTTTCCATATACTGATGATGATGAATGGAATCCTCTTTACAGAAGCTTTTGTGTAATGTTTTTTGTTTCAACCACAATATGGGATTCTCACCTGCTATAGTAAAGAGGCTAGGGCTAGGTGAAGCAGGCATTTGTTTTTAGATTTTTCAAGGCAATGGGGTTAAGTGGCTTGCCCAAGGCCACACGGCTAGGTAATTTCTTAAGTGTCTGAGGCTGGATTCGAACTCAGGTACTCCTGACTCCAAGGCCGGTGCTCTATCCACTTCGCCACCTAGCCACCCCAGTAGGCAATTTTTAGATTACTTTTTTCTTTTTTTTAGGGTACCTTTTTAAGACTCTTCCTCACATTAGGAGGTGAGTAGTGTGGTCCTTAAACTATACTGAGACACTTAGTAGGCTGCCAAATCTCATTGCTGCTTCCAGTAAGAAGATGATCATTTGACCTGAATCACCTTTGTGCAGGATTGTGATTATAGCTTCCAATGTATCCATATCTGCTGCTTTGTCCTTTCCTGTTCCCACAAAACTTTGAGATTGGTACAAATGCTAAAATGGTATGGGTGTTGCCATTTGATTTGTTCATGAATTGTATTTAAATGAGAAACAGTTGTGTTCATTGACTTCACTCTCCCAGTCATCAAAATCTAATGGCAAGACAAAGTCAAGATGACATTTGATATCACAGGATGCAGTGGTATTTTTGATGTCTAACCAAGCATAAGTGCTCCAAAGAATGTGCTTCAGCAGTCATCATGGCTATTGAAGCAAATTACTCTCATCTGTCCATCATACCAGGGGAAATTTTCACATGCTTGGGCTAGATATTCATCTCAATCATTAAAGGGTTTGAGACTCTCCAGTTACTCTCAGTCCATCTACTGAAATAGTTTACTGGGCTGTGACCATTGTGCATGCTTCAGTTTCTTGAAGCCACAGGTTGGATGAATCAGTTGAACATCAAAGATGGGAAGCAGCCCTGAAAAGGGCCCAGTAGCCCTCACACCAGAGGGCTTGAACACAACCTACACATCCTAAAGTCTAACTAAACTGTGGGAGAAAGCCCCTAGGCAAAATCCATCCCCAGAAATCTCTATGTCTGCTGGGGGAGCCCAGTACAAGATGTAGACTCTGATCTCAGAAGTAAAAAGAAAGGATCCTAGAAAGAACAAATAGGAGGGAGCAATGTTAAAAAAAGGAAAAAAAGAAAACTAACAAATTAAAAAGCCTAAGAAACCCCATCAAAACAGAAATCCTGACTATAAAAGAGCTCAACAAAATTCAAAGCAAAAAAGTCACATTGGGGTGGCTAGGTGGCCCAGTGGATAGAGCACCGGTCTTGGAGTCAGGAGTACCTGAGTTCGAATCCGGCCTCAGACACTTAATAATTATCTAGCCGTGTGGCCTTGGGCAAGCCACTTAACCCCATTGCCTTGAAAAATATAAAAAAAAATCACATTGAAATGATAAATAAAAATAGGAGCTAGTTGTTTTTGGTTTATTTATTTTATATTTTACAATAATCTTGTTGTGAAAATAAACATAAACCCCCCTCCCCCCAAAAAAGATAAGAAACCTCAAGAATAGTGAGAGAAAAAAATGTACTTCTGTCTGTGTTCAGATTCCAATGCTCTATCTCTGGGATGAGTTCTTTAACATAAGTCCACCAACGAAGTTGTTTCAATATTTTTCCCACAGTTGCTGTTGCTAGCTGTATTTCCCTCCACTCTATTCCTTCTCATTCTCATTTATTCTATTCTTTCTCCCCTTTCACCCTGTCCCTGTTCAAAAGTTGTATCTGAGCACCTTCGCCCACAATCTTTCCTCTCTTTTATCACCTATTCCCCCTTTCCCTCCCCTCATTCTTCCTTATCCCATCCCTTCTCTAGGGTAAGATATATTTCTTTACCCTACTAAGTGTGTATGTTATTTCCTTTCAGCCATTTCTCTCTTTTTTTTAGTTATTTGCAAGGCAATGGGATTAAGTGAATTGCCAAAGGTCACACAGTTAGGTAATTATTAAGTATCTGAAGTCATATTTGAACTCAAGTCCTCCGACTCTAGGGCCAGTGCTCTATCCATTGAGCCACATAGCTGCCCCACCTCTCAGCCATTTCTGATGAGAATGAAGGCTCACTCATTCCCCCTTGCCTTCTATTCCATTGAAAAAGCTTTTTCTTGACTCTTATGTGAAATAACTCAGTCCCTTCTTCCTCTCCTTTCTTTTCTTTTCTTTTTTTTCCAAGTTCAATGTATTTATTTTAGTTTGGTCATATTTATTTGTTCAAAGGGAGGGTTCCTATTTGACAAGGAAGTTACTTGGTAGTGTTAAATGTAAAGTAAAGAAAAACAAAAAGTTTCAGAGGCAAACAATGTTGAGGGGATATTAATGGGATAATTTTGTTACTAGTATTATTGTGCAGGGCCAGAGGTTCCTGGATGGCCCAGGGGATTCCTCAATGGAGTCCCATACAGACTTCCCACACAATCAAGAGCAGTTCATTTTCCAGATTAGGCAGAGTAGAATAGCAGGATGGATCTGGGGGGGACAGCTGTGTGTGTGTGTGTGGGGGGGTGAATCAAACTGCAAAAGCATTGAACTGAGGGAGCTGAAAGCCAGAAAGAAGATATGTAGATTCAGAAAAGAGGATTCAGGATGAAGATGTAGGTTTGCATATCTGGAGATACCCTGGGGAAGTATCCATGGAGGCAAAGGAAGTGTTTGGGCTAGAGGATGCTATAGGGGAAAGTGTAATGGCTTTGGTCCATGATTCAAATACTGCCAATTCCTTAACTTAATTTCTCTAGGCCTCAGTTTTTCTTATCTGTAAAATGAAAAACTGGAATAGATGGTCTCTTAATATGCCTTTCTAACTCTATAATATATAAGAACTCCTAAATAAAATTCATCTATTTTTCAATAAAAAATTGAAATAAAATTCAAAAACTATCAGTCATTCTTTGATCACATTGAATACAGTTCAATAATTATTTTAATAGTGTGCACAAATGAAGTCAAATGAATTGGTGTGTCAAATGTGGAAAGGATTTGCCACCTATTGACCAATAACATGAATACTGCTTGCTACATTTAAATAGTGGAAATGGTATAATCTGTATGAATATTAAAAATATAATGTACATTAAATTACTCAATGCCATTTGAGTAATTACAACAAAACAGATTTCCAAAAAACTACAACTTAAACCCTGAAACCTCAAGAATGGTTATAACTATAAAAATTCAGTGAAAAAAGTTTTATGTAACAACATGATTTAGCATGCATATGGAGTTAGGTAATTTTGGTTAAAAAAATTAGATACTGCTATATAAACAAGTGGTATCAATGCCTGGGGGCCACATCCTGCTAGTTTTTTTAATATAATATTATCTAAGTTTCATCTATTTTTATTTTATATTTGTTAAATATTTCCTAACTACATCTTAAAATGGCTTAGGCTACAGTAGGGGAGTCTTGTGGGTTATGTATTTGATCCCTTTGCCTTCAAGAAATTAGCCTTTAATCTATATTGAATCAAATTATCTAAACCTGAGCTCTCAAGTTGGTTTTTAAAAAAAAACAAAAAACCAGTTGAAAATAACAAGGCTATTCTATCGGTAAAACTAGAGGGAAAAGATATAATCTGACTTATTCAAATAAAAATTTATTTTTTAAACAAGTTTATTTTTAATTGACCATGGCAAAACATCAAGCAGGAATATGAATTTATTAGGCAATAAAGGTACCAAAAACTCCTTAGGCCAGAACCAGATTAAAATGCAATTGGGAAAAAAATACAACACAGATAATGTTTGTGATTTTCTAGGTCAATTATGTGTCTTGCAGGAATCTGGTTATATTTGAGTTTGATACCATTGCTCTAGCACATTGAATTCCAGAACATTAGCACTATTAAGCACTCATACATTTTGGTTCTTTGCTCAATTGATGAAGAAAAATGACAAGGCTTGGATCTATGTGAATTAGTCTAGACCTCTTGCACATAGTGATTTACTCTTAAATCGTTTACCTAATATGTTGGTAAACCGAGGGTCAACTCCATTAATAATGTTTTAACATTTTAAAACATTAGCTAACATATAATATTCATTATGTACTAGGCACTGCAATGGCACTTTACCAATTATCTAACATAGTAAAACTTTAAAATATAAAAACTATTTTTAGCTGGCTCATCAGCATATAGTTTGTTGATCCTGACCTACCAGAAAGATATTCAATGAGCTGCCTATCTTGTGGTGACCCTATCTGACACTTGACCAGGATTAAGATCAAAAGAATGTAGTGAATTTAGAGAAAGTTCCCCTAAGTTTCTAATGTCTGAAAAGAGAACTAGGAAAATGTGGATATTAAGAGAATGGCAAATTGAAAGTATAGACACTCCCCAGGTTGTCTAAGAAAATGATAAATTTATCACTTATTTTTTAATTGCTAGTTGGCACTTCTCTCATTTTCTATATACTTTCATTTATTAGATACTATATATTTTCTATATACTGCTGAAATGTTTAAAGTTCTAAGTTGAGTAGCCAGGACATTCATTCATAGCAAAAATACTTGAACAAAAAACATGAACTGGATGTCATTGTATAAAGACTCCGTCACTAGGAATCAAGAGATTCAGAGTAGTAGGTGTAAACCTATAAGCTGTAAAGTAGTTGAGACTTACTATATCAGAAAAATAAGATAAAAGCTTCTTGTATGATATAACAAGATGTATACAGCTCAGTCAATGTGCCATTTTTATTCACTACTGTAGCTAGTAAAAAGTATTATGTTTAAAATAAGTACTCAAAGAAAGCTTAACTAAAGAGCATTTATTGTATTCTCTATTAAGCATTTGAGTTTTGAGGACAAAATTAAATTTTGGAAAACCCTCACACAGAAGGTTAAACTATGAAGCAGATATGAACAGCTGGAAGAACTGTAACCAAGTGCTAACTGACTGAAGAGAGATTTTCAGCTTTTTAGTAAAAAAAAGAAAAAGAAATTAAGGAGGGACAAGGGCTTCAGATTGAATAAGGCAAAAATCTCCTAATACATTCGACCTTGGCTATATTGTAACAAAATGGAAACAGGACTTCTATAATCCAAAGCTCCCCCCTACAGCATGCTGTACACACCTGTTTTCCAAGCCCTCCCCCCATCCCCCAAGGCTACCATTGGAATTATTTGCCGGCTTGTTGGGCCTGCCGACAGAGAAACACATAAATCTTCTCTTTAATCTAATCTTTGTTGTAGGCTGGTATGTCTGAGTGTCTGCTCGATACACAAGGCAGCTAAGATCTGCCAGATCATCAATGAACTCAAACAACTGACTGATGTCATATGTGATGGAGGGACTGTTGGGATTCATTCTCTTCAGATGCTCTTCATACATTTTACAAACTCCTTCCATGCATTCATTCACTGATTCGTAATCAGCATAAGTTCGGCCTTCTGGCTTCTTGGTAGGCTGTACCAACAAAATGGTGTGTGAGACATCACGCTGCGCTCCGCCACTGCTGCTGCTACAGCCACTGCACACGAGCTGAGCAGCAACCTCTTCCTCTCCTTTCTCTTTCTCCCAGTCCTTTCCTTTATCACCCATTGACTCCATCTTTTTACTATATTATACCATTATATTTAGCTCCTTCCTGTGCCATGTCTATATATGCTCCTTCTAACTGCTCTTATAAATGAGAAAGTTCATATGAGTTATCAGTATCTTCTTCCCATGCAGGAATGCAAACAGTTACTCATAATTAATCCTTCTCGCTCACCTCTTCTATGGTTCATCTGAGTCCTGTATTTGGAGATCAAACTTTCTGTTCAGCTCTGGTTGTTTCAATAGTAAAGTTTGAAAGTCTCCTGTTTCATTGAAAGTACATCATTTCCCCTGAAAGAGGATGTTCAGTTTTGCTGGGTAGTTGATTCTTGGTTGTAATCCAAGTTCTTTTGCCTTATGGAATTCCATATTCAAAGCAGTATGAGCCCTTAATGTAGATGTAATGAGATGCTAATGCAGATGCTGCCATATCCTGTGTAATCCTGATTATAGAGTCCCAGTAGTTGAATTGCTTATTTCTGGCAGCTTTTAGTATTTTCTCTTTGATTTGGGAGTTTTGAAATTTGGCTATAATATTTCTGGAAGTTTTTCTTTTGGGATCTCTTTCAGGAGATGATCGGTGAATTCCCTCAATTTCTATTTTACCCTCTGCTTCTAGGATATCTCCCATGATCTTCCCTCTATTCTATCACTTATTCCCCCTTTCCTCCCCCCATTGCCCCTTATCCCATCCCTTTCTTCTCATTTTTCTCTAGGTTAAGATTGTTTTCTATACCCTAATAAGTGTATATGTTGTTTCCTCTCAGTCATTTCTGATGAGAATGAAGGCTCATTTATTTCCCTTCACTTTCCCTTGTTCCACAATGTTGTTGTTAATGTGTACATTTCTCCCTTGGTTCTGCTCCTTTTTTGCTCAGCATCAGGTCCTGTAATTTGTTTCATGCTTCTCTAGAGTCCAACTATTCATGGTGTCAGTATCTATCTATCTATCTATCTATCTATCTATCTATCTATCTATCCGTCTATCTAGCTATTTATTTATTTTCATCCATTTATACATGTATATTCGCACCACCCTCCCCTAAGTTGGGAAAAGTCAGGTTAGCATTTTGTATACATATTTTGTTAAACATATTTACAAATTAGTAAATTTTGGCATGAGGAATTAGGATTAAGGGAAAGAGATACATAAGAGATAATTTTTATAAAGTGTTCATCAGATTTGGTAGGGTTTTTTCTTTTAATTAATTTTTATTAAAGATATTATTTGAGTTTTACAATTTCCCCCCTATCTTGGTAGGGGCTTTTTTCCCCTGTGTGTTTTGTTTTTCTTCCTCTGGTTGGGTTTAATATAGTCCATAATCTGTCAAATATGTTGTCCTAGCTCTCTGGACTGCTGAGGGGTTGCTTCCATCAAGGTTGTTGTTTTCATAATGCTGATGCATAAATTGTTCTCTTGCATCAGATCCCATAAGTCATTCCATACTTCTTTAGAGTCTGAAAATTTATTGTTTCTTATAGAACAATAATATTACATAGTATTCATGTACCATAACTTGTTTAGCCATTCCCCAATTGCTGGGCATCCTCTCAATTTTTAATTCTTTGCCACTATAAAAAAGGACTGCTCTGAATATTTTGGAACATGTAGGACTTTTTCCATTTTTTTATAATTTCTTCTGGACATAATCCTAGAATTGGAATTGCTGGGTCAAAGGATATGAACAGTTTTATTGCTCTTCTGGCAAGTTCAATATTGCTCTCCAGAAAGGTTGGATCTGTTCTCAACTCCACCAGGAATGCATCAATGTCTCAATCCTCCCACAACCTCTCCATCATCGATCATTTTCCATTTTTGTCACCTGGGCTAATCTAATAGGTGTGAGATGATACCTCATTGCTTTAATTTTAATTTCTCTAATCAATAATGATTTGGAGCATTTTTTCATATGCTTAAATATAGCTTTAATTTCTTTATTTTAAAACTGTCTGTTCATATCCCTTTACCATTTATCAATTGGGGAATGACTTGTGACTTTATAAATTTGATGCAATTCTCTATATATTTTATAAATGAGAACTTTATCAGAACTCCTGGTTGTGAAGATTGTTTCCCAACTTTCTACATTTCTTCTAATTTTGGCAGCATTGATTTTATTAGAGAAAACCTTTTTAATTTAATTTAATATAGTCAAAATCATGGCATTTTTGTCAAATAGTGAGTTTTTATCCCAGAGGCTGATGTCTTTGGGTTTGTCAAATAGTAGATTGCTGTAATCATTAACTGCATTTTCTTTTGAACCTATCCTAATCCACTGATCCATTACTCTATTTTTGAACCAGCACCAGGCAGTTTTGATGACTGTTACTCTATAGTATAGTTTTAGATCTGGTAGATCTAGGCCACCTTCCTTTACATTTTTTTTCCTTGGTTCCCTTGCTATTCTTGCCCTTTTTTTACTCCAGATTGCTCGGGGACCTATCCCGAGCCTTCGCCTGGATACATACCTTTCCCCGGTCTTCGGACGTCACGGACCCGTAGGTCTTCGGACGCACGGACCCTCCTTTGGGGAAGGAGGGCAATAACTGGACAGAACACCCGGTTGCAGTCTAACAAGCAGGTCTTTATTGCTTACATAGCAGCGAAAAAAGCCTCTCCTCTTCCCCAGTCCCCTCCCTTATCTAGTCTTCTGCTCCTCCCCCGAGCTCCTCCCTTGTTCCTCCCTCATGGGCGGAGCCACTCCTGTTACTGGGGCGTTCCCGGCACCCATGTGGGCGGGTTCACACCCCCAGGCGTCTCCTAACCCATAGGTGGCCAAGGTCCAGAGCTGGGTCCAGAGCACCAGATGAATTTTGAAACTATTTTTTCTAGCTCAGTAAAGTATTTATTTGGTAGTTTGATTGGCATGGCACTGAATCAGTAATTTAATTTGGGTAGAATTATCATTTTTATTGTATTAGCTTGACATAACCATGAGCATTTGGCATTTTTCCAATTATTTAGAAGTGACTTTATTTGGGTGAGGAGAGCTTTATAATTGTGTTCATACAATTTCTGGGTTTGTCTTGGGAGGTAGATTCCCAAGTATTTAATTTTATGTACAGTTATTTTAAATGGAATTTCTCTATCTCTTGTTCCTGGACTTTGTTGTTCATGTATAGAAATGCTGATGAATTATGTGTATTTATTTCCTGCTACTTTGCTGAATTTGTTAAATGTTTCAAGGAGTTTTTTAGATATTTTCTCGGGTTCTCTAGCTATACCATCATTACATCTGCAAAGAGTAAAGTGATGCTTCCTCATTGCCTATTCTGATTCCTTCAATTTCTTTTTCTTCTCTTATTGCTACTGCTAGCATTTCTAATACTATATTGAATAGTAATGGTGATAGTGAACATCCTTGTTTCACCCCTGAATTTATTGGAAGTGCTCTGAGTTTATTCCCATTAAATATAATATTTGTTGATGGTTTTGAATAGGTACTATTTATTATTTTAAGGAAAACTCCATTTATTTCTATATTTTCTAGTGTTTTTAATAGGAATGATGTTGTATTTTATCAAAGGCTTTTTCAGCTTCTAATGAGTAAATCATATGGTTTCTGTTGGTTTTACTGTTGATATGTTTAATTATGTTGAGTGTTTTCCTAATGTTGAACCATCCCTGCTTGCTTGGTATAAATCTGACATGATCACGGTGTATTAACCTAGTAATAACTTGCTGTAGTCTCATTGCTAAAGTTTTATTTAAGATTAGGGAAATTTGTAATTTTTTTTCTGTTTTGGTTCTTCCTGGTTTAGGTATCAGTACCATGTTGGCATCATAAAAGGAGTTTGGTAGAAGTCCTTCCTCTCCTATTTTTAAAAATAGTTTTTGTAGAATAGGAATTAATTGTTTCTTAAATGTTTGGTAGAATTCACTTGTAAAACCATCTGGACCTGGAGACCTTTTTGTTAAGGAATTTATTGATGATTTCTTCCATTTCTTTTTCTGAAATGAGGTTATTTAACTAAATTATTTCCTCTTCTGTTAATCTGGGAAGTTTTTGTTTTTGTAAATATTCATCCATTTCACTCAAGTTGTCCAATTTATTGGCATACAATTTGGTGAAATAGCTCTGAATTATCTCTTTAATTTCCTCCTTATTGGAGATTAGTTCACCCTTTTAATTTTTGATACTGCTATCTTCTCTCCCTTTAAAATCAGGTTAACCAGAGGTTTGTCTATTTTATTGGCTTTTTCATAAAACCAACTCTTAGATTTATCATGAGATCGATGGTTTTTCCACTTTCTATTTTTATTAATCTCTCCCTTTATTTTCAGAATTTCTAGTTTGTATTTAATTGGGGATGTTTAATTCATTCTTTTTTCTAGTTTTTTTTAGTTGCATACTCAATTCATTGATTTCCTCTTTCTCTATTTTATTCATATAGATAGTTAGAGATATAAAGATTCCCCTCAAAACTGCCTTGGCTGCATTCCATAAATTTTGGTATGATGTCTCTCTTTATTATCATTTTATTGGATATAATTATTGATTATTTCTATTATTTGCTGTTTGATTCACCTATTATTTAAGATAAATTTCTTTAATTTTCAAATAGTTCTTGGTTTATCTTTCCCTGACCCTTTATTACATGTAATTTTTAATTGTATCATGATCTTAGAAGTGTGTATTTATTATTTCTGTCTTTCTGTATTTGATTTTAAGTTTTTTTGTGCTCTAATACATATTTAATTTTGGTGAAGGTGCCATGTACTGCCAAAAAAAGGTATATTCTTTTCTGTCCTCATTAAGTTTTCTCCAGAGGCCTATCACATCTAAGTTTTCTAAGATTACATTCACCTTCTTAACTTCTTTCTATTTTTTTGTTTCTTTTTTGTTAGATTTATTTAGTTCTAAGAGAGGGAGGTTGAGGTATCCCATTATTAAAGCTTTGCTGTCTGTTTCTCCTTGCGATTCGCTCAACATTTCCTCTAGTATTCTGGAAGCTATCCCACTATGTGCATTTGTATATATATATATATATATAATATATATATATATTTAGTAATTATATAACTTCATTTCCAATGGTGCCTTTTAAGAAGATGTAGTTTCATTCCTTATCCTTTTTAATGAGATTGACTTTTGCTTTTACTTTGAGATTAGAATCGCTTACCCTAGATTTTTTTACTTCAGCCTCAGCTGAGGCATAATATATTTTTGCTCCAACCTTTTATCTTTACCCTGTGTGCATCTTTCTGCTTCAAATGTGTTTCTTGTAAACAATATGCTGTAAAATTCTGATTTTTAATCCAGCCTGCTATTCTTTTTTATGGGACAGTTCATCCCATTCATTTATAAAGATTACTAATATTGTATTTCCCTCCATGCTATCTTTCTCCATTTATATTTATCACTTTCCTTTTCTCTTATTCCTCTTCACCAAAATTTTACTACCTTTCCCCTTTGATTTATCTTTTTTAAAAAATTAAAAAAAAATTTTATTTAATGCAATGGGGTTAATCAACTTGCCCAAGGTCATATACCTAGGCAATTATTAAGTGTCTGAGGCCAGATATGAACTCAGGTACTCCTGACTCCAGGGCTGGTGCACTATCCACTCACTGCACCACCTAGCTGTCCCCTTGATTTATCTTTTAAAAAATTTAAATTTCAGTTTATTTTTATTTATACCTTCCCTTCCCTTTTATCAGTCCTTTCTTCCCTTATCTTTCCCTTTCTCAGTCCACCCCCCCACCCTGTAGATTAAGTTAGATTTTTAAACCTAAGTGGGAATGTATTTTATTCCCTCATTGGGCTAAATCTCTTGAATAGAATTTACCCAGCATTCACATTCTCCCTTCTTTCCCTCTAAAATTATAAATCTTTGAACCTCTTGCCTTGGTTCTCTAATATTATTAGTCAGGTATCATCAATCACAGTTCTTGATTGCTTGATAAGCTCCTATCGTTATCAAGATATTACCACAGATTGTTTACTTGTCTAATAAGCAGCATTGACTCGAATTGCATCAAATAATTATAATCAATTTTTACCTTACCCCCCTTTTCCAAGTATCTTTCAAGTTCATACAATCCTCTTTGCAAGCCAAAATATCCTCCAAAGCCATATCAGTTTTTGAACTATTTGTGCCCTCCCCTTTCCCACTTTACCTCTTCACATCACATCTGATACTTAACACCTTGTTAAATGAACCAAGGTCTTTTGCCTCTCCCACTTTTACCCCCCATCCCCACCCCAGAGTACTTAACCCCCTGCTAATTGAAGCCTCCTGATCTAATTAACTGAAAGTATCTGGAAGATCTCTAAGTACTGGGAGGTTCTGGAGGTCCCACTGAGAACTTTACAAATGATTGTAGGTAATAGAGACTGTAGTCTCAGGTCCTGGCAGCTTATGATGCCCTCATTAGACAAGGTGCTTGGCCTCTTGTGATTAAAGCCAGTCAGAGCGTAATGAGATACTTAAGTTAAAGTTGACACTCTTGCTTTTATTCCCAGAGCTTTTTATCTCAAACATAGTGATATGATCTTGGAGCTCTTCCATTGAGAGACAAAACTGAATTAAATCTATATCCTTAGGTTCATTTCTTCAATTATATTCTACCCTCTAATTATCCTCAGAGAAGTAAAAGTTTTAATGAGTTAAAATTGTTATATCTTCCTTTTTAGGGACCAACATTTGTTTAAAAGTTTTGTTTTTTCAGTCTTCTTTGTCCTTTACCTTTTTTAAATGTAATTGTTCAGTTGTGTTATTTGGCAATTGAATTCTCTTTTCAGTTCTGGTCCTGGTGTTTGAAATTCTGGAAGTCCTGCATTTCATCAAACATCCATCTTTTTCCCCTGGCAATATATGCTGAATTTTGCAGGGTAGTACATTCTGGGTTGTAATCCCAGGTCCTTAGCTCTCCGAAATATGTTATTGCAGTTCTTCTGATCCTTCAATATTGAAGCTGATAGGTCCTGTGTGAGTTTGGTTGTGTTCTGTTTGTATTTGAATTTTTTTTTTTTTGCTGTTTGTGATATTCTCTCTTTTATTTGAGGGTTCTGTAATTTGACTATTGGAGTATTTATTTGGGGGTTTTTCTGGAGGGGTTCTGTGGATTCTTTCAATTGTTATATTGTTATTTTTTTCTAGTAGATTGGGGCAGTTTTCCCTTATAATTTCCTGCATGATGTTTTCTAGGTTCTTCTGTTGGTTCAGGCTTTCTGGTAGTTCAATGATTCATAGATTGTCTTTCCTGGATCTGTTTTCCAGGTCATTGGATTTCCCTAGAAGGTACTATATATTTTCTTCAATTTTTTTCAGCCTTTTTATTTTGTTTGCAGGAATCTTGTAGTCTTGTAGATTCATTGGTTTCTAACTGTTCAGTTCTAGTTTTTAGGATTTTATTTTCTTTAATTACCTTTTGTGTTTCCTTTTTAAAGGTAGTGAATTCTCTGGCCAACTTTTCACAATTTTCTTGCATGACTTTCTTTTCTTTTTTCCATTTTTCCTCTTCCTCTCTTTGGTTTTAAAATTATTTTTTAAACTCTTTGATGAGCTTTTATATTTGAGTCCAATTTATAGACTGTTTTGATACTTCTCCAGTGAGTGATGTTTCTTCAGACATGGCTTTGCTGTCATCTTTATTTGTGAAGTATTTTTCTATAGTGAGCACTCTTTTAACTTTTTTGCTCATCTTTGTTTTTTGTTGTTAAGGCTGCTCCTGGTGTATATGGAGAAAAGATCCAAGCTTTTATTTTGCTGGAGCTAGAGTCTGATCCCTAACTTGTTGTTGGCCAAGATGTTGCCTATGAAGAAATTTATTTTTCCCCCTCCTTTATGTCCAGGTTCTGACTTAATAGAGAATTATTCCTGACCCAGTCCTGTCTTTTACCCTGGTGTTTTCAGGGTTCAGACTTTGTTTGGGGTTGGGATACTCCCTGCTATTCAGCTGTTGGGACTTCTGTTATTATTAAGTTGGCAGTACCTGGATTGCACCGTGGCTAAAAGCCTTCTGCTGGGTTTCCCCTTCTGCCTTCTCCTGGACTTTTCTTCCTCTTTTGCCCCAAAGAGACAGACCTTCACTGAAAATCCTCCATGATGTTTGCAATTGAAAACTTCTTTGAATCTTCTCTTTTTCTTGGTGGGATCTGTAGTACGAGTGTCAGAATAGAGGCTTCATTTATCTTTGGTAGGGAAAAGCTCCGGGAGCATGTTAACTTTGCTTTACTATATTGATTCCGCCCCAAAAGTCCTATTCATGGCTTCTTAGAGAACATTCATATATCATAGCTTGTTCAGTCATTCTCCAGTTGGTGGGAATTCCCTCAATTTGCATTTCTTTGCCTCTTAAAAAAAGAGCTGCTATGAATATTTAGGAACATGTTATATTTTTTCCATTTTTTTATGATTTCTTCTGGATATAGGCTTAGTATTGGTATGGTTGGGTCATAGGGTATGATCAGTTTTATTGCTTTTTTGGACATTTTTCCATTTTACCCATCAGAAATATTAGCTCTGTTCACAACTCAACCAACAATGCATTAATGTCCTAATCTTCCCACAACCTCTCCAACAATGATCATTTTCCCTTTCTGTTATCTTGGTCAGACTGATAGATAGGAGGTGGAACCTCAGTTTTTTTAATTTGCATTTCTCTAATCAGTAAAGATTTGGATCCTTTTTTCATATGATTATATACAGTTTTAATTTCTTCATTTGAAAACTGTTCATATCCTTTGACCATTTATCAATTGAGGAATGACTTGTAACTATATAATTTTTTTAGGTTTTTGCAATGCAAATGGGGTTAAGTGGCTTGCCCAAGGCCACACAGCTAGGTAATTATTAAATGTCAGAGGCTGGATTTGAACCCAGGTATTCCTGACTCCAAGGCCAGTGCTTTATCCACTGTGCCACCTAGCTACCCTGTAACTATATAAATTTGATTCAGTTCTCTATATATTTTAGAAATGAGACCTTTATCAAAACCTTTAGCTGTGAAAATTGTTTTCCAGATTTCTGTTTTCCTTCCCATTTTGGCAGCATTGGTTTTATTCGGGCAAATTTTTAAATTTTTAAAAAAAATTTAATATAGTCAAAATAAAATTTTATAAAATTTTAAAATTTAATATAGTCAACATCATCCATTTTGCAATTTATAATGTACTCTATTTCTGGCTTGGTCATTAATCTCTCCCCTTTCCATAGATCTGACAGAGTATTTCCTTATCTGTTAATTGGTGTATAGTATCACTCTTTATGTCTAAATCCTGAACCCATTTTTGACCTTATTTTGGTACATAGTATGAGATTTGAATCTATGCCTAGTTTTTGCCATAATATTTTCCACTTTTCCAATAATTTTTTCAATTAGTGAGTTCTTTTCCTAGAAGCAAATGTTTTTTGGTTTATCAAACAATAGATTACTGTAGTCATTTCTTTTGAACCTATCCTAATCCCACTGATCCACTACTCTATTTATTTTTATTTATTTATTTAAGGCAATGGGGTTAAGAGTGACTTGCCCAAAGTCACACTGCTAGGCAATTATTAAGTGTCTGAGGCTGGATTTGAACTCAGGTTCTCCTGACTCCAGGGACAGTGCTCTATCCACTGTGCCACCTAGCTACCCCCTATTATTCTATTTTTTAATCAGTATGAGGTAGTTTTGATGACTGCCACTTTATAGAATACTTTTAGATCTGGTAGAGTTAGGCCACCTTCTTTTACATTTTTTTTAATCACTTCCTTTGCTATTCTTGACCTTTTGTTGCTCCAGATGAATTTTGTTATTATTTTTTCTAGCTTGGTAAAATAGTTTTTGGTAGTTTGATTGGTATGGCGCTGAATAAGTAATTTAATTAGGGCAGAATTGTTTTTATTATATCAGCTTGACCTAACCATGAGCAATTGACATTTTGCAATTGTTTAGATTTGACTGTTTTTTTCTTCCAAACTTAGTTACTATTTATTTACTATGTGCGGGAGAGGCTGGAGAGGCAAGAAAATGTTTTTGGTCACCTGAAGTCTTTGAGAGAGTCAGGGCTCAGTACTGGTAGTGGTCAGATTTGAAGGGACCCTCTCTGGGCAGATCCAGACTGTTTCTCTGTCAGTTTTGTTAGCTTCACATTTAGTTTAACAAGGTGGGCCTCTGTCATGATTTTATCCAGCTTCTTGGGGAGGGGGTACACTCCCACAGGGTACTTGTCTGGGTGGGTCCACAGCTTAACCTGGATCAGCACCTGGCTGCTGAAGGAATTACCCATGACAAATCTGGGATGACCTAGAGCACAGCCCAGCTTGACTAGATGGCCCTCTGCCACCATGATGATCTGCTGTCCATTCTTGAATTTGTAATGGTCCACCCAAGGTTTCAAGATCACCTTATCCACAGCAATTTATTTAGTCACTTTACTTCTATTTCCACATCAAAGTGGCCAGTATATTATAGCACCATCCTTCATTTGATCAAAATGCCTGCCCAAGATGATGTCTTTGCATCCTGTAGTGTGACGGGTGTTTCCCTCTTTGCAGACCTCATCCATGGTGATCCCCTCAAAGCCCTCCATAGAGGCTTGTAGTAATGCATTGATGGGGTCTATCTCTGTGAAGATGACTTGGGCACCAAAGTCCCAAAGGGCCTGATCATACCCTTTGTCCACATCACCACAGCCTGTCTCCACAGCCATTTTACCAGCAGTCATCCCATCTGTGGCTCATTTGATTCCATCAGCGAAGGACTCACAGCAGCCATATATGTTGTCAGACTTGCTCTTGGTAACAGAAGCATTCACATTGATGACTGGCACTTTCAGAACTCCATTGACCTTCATCCTGTATAGACTGTGGACGCCTGTGGTAGTTTCCTCAGAGATGCCTCTAATACCCTTTAGAAGATGAGGGTATTTGGTGTGCATGAAATTGGTGATGCCCCACCATCATCCAGGATCATGTTGAGAGGCAGCCAGCAATCCAGGCACCCTTGAGGGACTTGGTGGCTGAATATATCTCTTGAAGTTTTATCAGACCAGGCATCTCATTCTCTACTATGTCCAGGGCCTTTTGTCCCCAGACAGCCAGACTGATGTCAACAACTTTGTAGGGAAGTTTGTCAGCCATGTTATGGCCCCCTCTGCAATTACTTAATGTAATTACTTTATGTAATTACTTAACAAAGACTACCACATAAAGACTTTATTTGTGTGAGAATTGCTTTGCAGTTGTGTTAATACAGTTTTTGGGTTTGCCTTGGGAAGTAGCTTCTCAAGTATTTAATGTCTGCAGTTACTTTAAATGGAGCTTTTCTATCTCTTGCTCTTGGGCTTTGTTGTTCATATATAGAAATGCTGATGATTTATGTGAGTTTATTTTATATCCTACTACTTTGCTGAATTTGTAATTGTTTCAAGTAGCTTTTTAGATGATGTTCTCAGGTCCTCTAAGTATACTATCATATCATCTGTAAAGAGTGAAAACTTTGCTTCCCCATTGCCAGTTCTGAGTCCTTCAATTTCTTTTTTCTTCTCATTGCTGAAGCCAGCATTTCTAATACCATATTGAATAGTAATGGTGATAATGGGCAACCTTATTTCTTACTTGATTTAATGGAAATGCTACTAGTTTGTCCTCTTTACATATAATATTTGTTGATGGTTTTAGATAGATACTAATTATTTTAAGGAAAACTCCATTTATTCCTATTCTCTCTCTAGTGTTTTTTTTAATAAGAATGGATGTTTATTTTGTCAAAGTTTTTTCAGCATCTATTGAGGTAATCATATGATTTCTGCTGGTTTTGTTATTGATATGCTTAATTATATTGAGTGTTTTCCTAATATTCAACTATCCTTGCCTACCTTGGATAAATCCTACCTGTATTATCCTAGTAATAACTTGCTGTAATCTCTGCTAAAATTTTTTTTAAAGATTTTTACATCAAAGTTCATTAGGGACATTGGGCTATAATTTTGTTTCTTCCTAGTTAAGGTAGCAGCACCATATTGGTGTCAAAAAAGGAATTTAGCAGTACTCTTATTTTTTAAAAATTAGCTTATGTAGAATTGGAATAAATTTTTCCTTAAATGTTCAGTAGAATTAACTTGTAAATCCATCTGAATCTTGAAACTTTTTCTTGGGGAGATTATTGATAGTTTTTTCAATTCCTTTTTTCTGATATGGGGTTATTTAAGTATTTTATTTCCTCTTCTGTTAACTGTTGCTGTTTGTATTTGTGTAATTTTCATTTATTTCACTCAGGTTGTCAATTTTATTGGTATATAGTTTAGCAAAATATCTCTTAATTATCTCTTTGATTTTCTCCTCATTGGTAATTAGTTCACCTTTTTCATTTTTGATACTGGTAATTTGGTTTTCTTCTTTCTTTTATTTTAACCATATTAATCAAACTATTTCATTTTTATATATATATATATATAGCTAACTCTTAGTTTTATTTATTAGATCAATGGTTTTCTTGCTTTCTGTTTTTCTAATGTCTCCTTTGATTTTCAGAATTTCCAATTTGGTATTTAATTGGGGATCTTTAATTTGTTATTTTTCTAACTTTTTTGGTTGCATATCCAATTAACTGATCTCCTCTTTTTCTATTTTATTCACATAAGCATTTAGAGATATAAAATTTCTCCTAAAAACTGCCTTGGCTGCATCCTATAAATTTTGGTATGATGTCTCATTGTTATCATTTTCTTGGATGAAATGATTGATTATTGTTATGATTTGTTACTTGGCCCATTCATTCTTTAAAAGTTGTTTTTTGTTTCCAATTAATTTTTGATTAATCTTTCTAAATTATAAGTAATTTTTATTGCCTCATGAACTGAAAAGTATGCATCTATTATTTTTCCCTTTCTGCATTTGAGTGTAAAGATTTTATGCCCTAATGAATCTCAATTTTCATATATGTGCCATATACTGCAGAGAAAAAGGTATTGCTTTTCAATCCCCATTACGTTTTCTCCAGAGGTCTGTCATATCTAAGTTTTCTAAGATTTTATTCACCTTATTAACTCCTTGTTGTTTATTTTGTGGTTAGATTTATCTAGTTCTGAGAGATGGAGGTTGAGGTCTCCAATTATTAAAGTTTTGCAGTCTATGTTTTCTTGTAATTCACTCAACTTTTCCTCTAAGAATTTAGCTGCTATACCACTAGGTGCATATTTGTTTAATAACGATATAACTTCATTGCCTATGATGCCTTTTAAGAAGATGTATCCCTATCCCTTTTATTGAATTCTATTTTTGCTTTTGTTTTGTCTGAGATCAGGATCTTTCCTTTTCTCTTATTCCTCTTCACCAAAGTTTTACTCTCTTTCTACTTTAACTTTTCTTTTTACTTTGGCTGAAGCATAATACATTTACCTTTGCACTTTTTGTATGTCTCTGCTTCAAATGTGTTATATCTATCAACATCTTGTAGGATTCTAGTTTTTAATCCATTCTGCTATGCATCCCATTCACATTTACAGTTAAGATTATTAATTCTATATTTCCTCCATGCTATCTTTCCCCATTTATAATTTCCTTTCCTTTTCTCTTATTCCTTCTCACCAAAGTTTTACTCCCCTTTCCTTTAACTTTTCTTTTTGATTTTAACTTTCAGTTTATTTTCACTTATATCTTCAATTTCCCTTTTATCAGTCCCTTCTCTTTCTTTCCCTTCCCCCCTCCTTCCACTTTTGGGAAGAGTAGGATAGATTTTTAAACTCAAGTGGGAATCTATCTTATTCCTTCTCTGGGCCAAATCTATTGAATAGGATTTACTCAATGTTCATACCCTGCCTTCTTTCCCTCTACCATAATAAATCTTTGAGTTTCTTCATCTGGTATTATTTATCCATACTTCCAACTGAAATTCATAAGATGTAGAGTCCATTTCTCATCCAAAAAGTGACTGAAATTTTCCAGGCTATATGACATGAAGAGCTTATCCCCCCAAATTTAAGTATGCCTCCATTGTCCATCTCTAAAAAGGTAAAGGGAATAGATTGTCCTGCGATAATCACTGGAATATTTTTCTTTTAGTTAGTGCTGATAAAGTTTTTGCTAGAGTCCTTCTCAATAGGTTGGAAGTTGATCACCTTCCTGAGAGCCAGTGTGGCTTCGGAAAGTTGATAAGAAAAATGCCAGGAATAGGACAGAACAGAAGTCTATAGACAACATTTGTAGATCGGACCAAGGCCTTTGATACCATCAGTCATGAGGGCTTATGGGAAATTTTGTCAAAATTTGGTTGCCTGGAGAAGTTCATCAGTATAGTATGCCAATTTCATGATGGCATGACATTTCCCAGTCACCAAGGATGTGTCCTTGCTCTTATGCTTCAGTCATATTATTAAATGCTTTCATTGAGGATGAATACAGAATCAAGGTCAGCTACTGCACTGATGACAAATTCTTCAACTTGAAAAGACTACAAGCCAAGACCAAAATGAAGGGAGTGTTGGTACATATTTGTTTTACCTAAAAAGTATTTGATTTCTTCTTCAATTTTTTCAGTCTTTTTTCTTTGTTTGATGGTATCTTGTAGTCTCATAGATTCATTGGTTTCTATTTCTCCAGTTCTAATTTTGGGGGTTTTATTTTCTTCAGTTAGCTTTTGTGATTCCTTTTTCAGTTACTTTTTGCTGTAATTTTGGTTGTACACTCAATGTAGCCTCTGAAGCTGAGATGCCACAAAGTATGGATCAGCTCTCTGCTGCTTGTGCTAATTTTGGTCTAACAATTAACACCAAGAAAACACATATGCTCCATCAGTCAGCAACACACCATCAATGGAGCCATCAATTACAGTAAAAGGTGAAGCTTTAAGTGCTGTGAACAAATTCACTTACCTTGGTAGTGTCCTTTCCAAGGAGGTCCACATTATTGGCACACATGGCCTGAACTAGCTTAGTATTTGGGAGACTGAAAGAAAGTGTGGGAGAGAGGAGGTATTAGACTGGCTACCAAAATGAAAGTCTACAGAGCCATTGTGCTGACCTCATTGCTATAGGCCTGTGAAAGCTGGACAATCTACCAGAACTATGTTAGGAAACTTAATCACTTCCATTTAAACTGTCTTAGGAAGATTCTGAAATCTTGGCAGGAACCTGGCAGGAAAAGATACCAGGTACTGAGGTCCTTACTTGAGTTAAACTAATAGCATTGCAACATTACTACAGAGAATGCAACTATGATGGGTTGGTCACAGTCAAAGTACATTTGCCAAAAAACTATTTTATGGAGAACTCACACAGGGCAAATACTCGTAAGGGGTCAGAAGAGCACTGATTTTACAGCATGGGAGACATTGACACAGGATTGCCCAGTATGATGTGCCCTTATCAGTGAGGGTACTGTGCTCTATAAGGAAGGCATAGAGCTCAAAAGAACATGACATATGTAAGTTTAAAGTACCCACCCCGGGTGTTCACATGGACTATTTGTGTCCAAACTGTGGTAGAGCCTTCTGAGTTCATATTGATCTGATCAGTTATACTATAATTTGTCTCAAACATAGTGATGTCATTTTGTTCTTCTTTGATGATGAAGGACAAGAACCAACAAATCATTTATCCACTAATGCCTAGCCCTCTTCTTTTTCTTTTTCTTTTTTAACCTTGTCTTGTATTTACATCCTTTTTATCAAATTATATTCCTTTTATCCGACCTGATGGAAGTACAATCAATCAAAGGTTGATTGGTTGATTGATGGATTGATTGATAAGCAGCATTGGACCATTGTCACTCTGTGTCATTAGAAAAACACTTCTCAAGAGTCATGAATCACATCATATTGTAAATCTCTTATTCCTTAACCCCTTTTCAAGTACCCTTTATGGGCACACAATTCTCATGAACCAAAGCATCATGCAAAATTAAATCATTTCATGAACCATTTGTACTTCTCATTCTCCCCAATATACTTTCTCCTACCCCCCCTTTCAGATCCCCAACCAAGGTAAAGTAGGGATTAAGGGAAAATTACTTCTTAATCTCTTTGTGTCCAACCCTTCTTAGTAGGTTCCCCACCTATGATACTACAAAATTCTATGTATCTAATAAAGTCTCTTCTGATTTAATTAACTGTAGAGCCTCAAGTTCTTTAAGTACTGAGACACTCTGAAGGTCTCTTTTAAGAACTTTATAATTGATTGTAAAGTATGGGAGTTACTGGCTCAGGACTGTCCAATGTAGAATGACCTCATCAGAGAAAGTACTAGGCTCTATGAGCAGAATAGAATTAAAGCAGGTCAAAGGAAATGTGAGACACAAGTTTAGCATAAATACCTCAGCTTTTCACCTGGGCTTTTTATTTCAAACAGTGATTTCATCTTGGTCCTCATCAATGGAAAGACAAGAACCAATCATACTCATATTCTCTAAATCCAGTCTCTTCAACTCTATTCAACTATCCTAAGAGAAATACAATTCTCAAGAGTTACAAGTGTTAAATTTTCCTTTGTAGTATTGATTATAATTTAATGGTATTAACTAACAAATTCCCCCCCCCTTCCATTTACCTTTTTATATATGTATCTCTTAAGTATTGTATTTGGAGATTGAATTCTCTATTTTATTCTGGTCTATTTCGTTGAAAATTCTTTCCTCTGACAGAATATGCTGAATTCTTGCAAGGTAGTAAATTCTTGGTTGTAATCCAAGGTCCTCTGACCTCCAAAATATGATATTCCAGGTCCTCCAGTCCTTCAGTGTTAAAGCTTGTAAGTCCTGTGTAAGTCTGATTGTGTTTCCTTTGTTTTTAAATTGCTTCTTTTTTTGCTACTTGCAGCATTTTCTCCTTTAATTGAGCATTCTGGAATTTGACTATGATAGTCCTTGGAGTTTTTATTCTGGGGTCTCTTTCTGGAGGAGATCTGTGTATTTTTTCATTGGCTATTTTGTCTTTTAACCCAGCAGATTTGAATAAGTTTTCCAGAAAGATATTTTCCAGGCTCTTTTTTTTATCTAGGCTTTCTGGTAGTCCAATAATGCATAAATTATCTCTCCTGTATCTATATTCCAGGTTGTTTGTTTTACCTAAAAAGTATTTGACTTTTTCTTTAATTTTTTCAGTCTTTTTTCTTTGTTTGATGGTATCTTATAGTCTCATAGATTCATTGGTTTTTATTTGTCCAATTCTAATTTTTAGGGTTTTATTTTCTTCAATTAGCTTTTGTGTTTCCTTTTTCAGTTGGTTAATTTTACTTTTTGCTGAGTTGTTTTCCCTTTCCAGGTGGTTGATTTGAGTTTTAGATGAATTGCATTCCTCTTCCAACTGTTCAATTTGAGTTTTGGATGAATTGCATTTTTTTTTCAGTTGGTCAATTTTAATTTTTGAAGTTACAATTTTTTCCAGTCTTTCTTTTTCTTTTTACTTTTAAAGGAGCTGATTTCTTTGATTAGTTTTTCGTAATTTTCCTGCATGACTCTCATTTCTTTTTTTCAATTTTTCTTCTTCCTCTCTTCTTTGGTTTTTAAATTCTTTTTTAAGCTCTTCTATGAGCTTTTGTATTCAGTCCAATTCATACACTCTTTTGAGCTTCCCATGTAGATAATTTGTCACTACTTTTTTCTTTTGAGGTGGCATTTTTATCTTCATTTGCATAGTAGTTATCTTTTTTATTGATATTTTTCCAAATATATATTCTGAAAGTTTTCAACATTCATTCATATTCATATGTATATTTTTAAGTTACAAAATTTCCTTCCACCCCTTTCCCCCTCCCACCTCAGCAGCAAATAATCAGGTTAATATTGCACATAAACATTTGTGTTAAACATGTTTATAGATTAGTCATTTTTGGTATGAGGAATTAGAATTAAAGGAAACAAATACATAAGAGATATTTTTTTTAAAAAGTGAATGTAGTGTTCATAAGATTCTGAAGGTTTTTTGTTTTTGTTTTTGTTTTTGTTTTTGTTTTGTTTTGTTTTTCTTTCTCTGAATGGGGATAGCTTTATCCATATGGATAGCCATCTGTAGCCAAAATCCTAGAAGTGTTGTTCTAGCTCTCTGAACTATATCATAAATGATGTATAATAGATGAGATAATCTGAAGAACCTAAAATTCACTTATTACAGTGATTGCTACTTGTCCTTCAGTATTGAAGAGGACCACTGACCAACCAAGTGGCTGGTGACATGAGTTTCATAATTATGCTTATTATACTGAGGGATTTGCTGTGCAAGGCATCTTTCTCACTTACCTTTACCAGAATCATTCCACCTCATGGCCTGATTTATTGGAAAGGGGGCTATTGGAGATAGTTTGGCTGCTGCCAAATCTCTTGGTCTTAAATTGGTTTAACTTTCTCCCATATTAGTGAGGCACCATGGTGCTTCATCAATGCTGGGCAAGCACCAGCATGTGCTATCTGATGACAGAATGTGACTACCAGATATATCCTAACCTATCTCTCGATGACTCTTCCTATGATATCACTGAGGAACCATGGTTCAACAGAAATGCGAGGCAGCACTCATCTGGCAACAGGATGGGCCAACCTTGTACATTCTACCATGTCACTCAGTAGATTACCCAATATAGCTTTTCCTCTCTAATCTTTCATCTTTAATGTGTGACCTACTCTTCAGTATGATTCAATTGACTATAGTTTTAACATTAGGACAATGTCAATTTGCCCTTCATAAGATAATACTGCTTTGCTATTCATATACTCCCAAGAGCTAAATCTTATTGAGCTTTCCAAGGTATGGGATACTCTCTTCAGGTGAACCCATTCCTGGGTGGCTCTGTCCTTTATGGTTGTATTACCACATTGACACTTTGAGGAACCTGTCTCCACCACTCAGAATTCAGAATTGTGAATCTGAATCCTACTCCCTTTCAATGGAGGCCATAACCTATCCCTTGGTCCCTTCATAAAGGCTCTTGCCTATCTCTCAGGACTGACTGGTTCATGTTCAACTGCTATTCACATGGAACCCTTCTCCAAATCAACCTTCAAAATTCTCATATGAATAATGATTCCAGAATGTCAATGAGGAAGAATGCTACTTATCCCAGGAGAAAGGTGATGGACTAGGAAAAAGACCAAGACACACATTTTTTTTTTGCATGTGGTTAATTTGGAAATTTATTTTGCTTGACTCTGTTTATTGGTTATAATAATTTTGTTATTATTTCCTTCCCTTCTACTCTTCCAATGCATGAAGGGAAGGTAGGAGGGAATCAAGTACTTTATAATTAAAAATATAAATTGATAATAAAATAAATGGTTCAGTAAATCTTTTGTAAATAATTAATCATATACTTTTCTAAATACATGATTTTGCTTTTAATGAGTCAATTTCACTTAAAACAAAATATTTGTTTTACTAGCTAAGTGTGGGCAAAATAGCAACTTGTTCCTTATAATCGTTTAGATTTATGTCAGAATTTTAAATATAATTTCTGGAGACTATTTAAGGAATAATTTCTTTAATTGACATAAAATTTATATTGTATTATTTATTGCTATCCTGGATATTAAAAACATAAAAATAAATAAAATAAATAAAAATATAAATTACTAAACAGTATTAACAGATATAGCTAGTTTCTTTGTAAAACAAATTTTATTGATCTATTATTTTTTATATATATTACCAAAATTGGCTTCTACATTTGTCTCTTTTCCTTGTTAGAGAGTTATTGAGGTAAGAGTTTATTTTTAAGGGAAAAAATGAGCAAAACTGATCAATATTTGCACACAAATGGTCCTCTAACAAAGTACTGCACTAAATATTTTGATATATATGGGAATGTTTGTCTTATCTCCTTGGATATACCTAGTATAAAATCTCTGAGTCAAAGGCTATAGACATTTTCGTAACTTTATTCACATAATTTTAATTTGCTTTAGAAAATAGTTGTATTGATTCCCAGCACTATCAATAATGTACTAGTGCTTTCACTTTTTCCCAAACCCCTCTAATATTAATTTTTCCATCTTTCGTCATGTTTGTCAATTTCCCAGTTATCTCATGGCTGTTTCAATTCACATTTCTCCTATCATTAGTGATTTGGAATCTTCTTTCACATAGTTGTTAATAGTTTGCAGGTCTTCTTTTGATCACTATTTGTTCATGTCTTTTGACACTGTATCTATCAGACACAGACTTTTGAAACACTGTGCATGTGTTTTTAACTGTATTAGAACCAAAATTAGAAAAAAATTGATAAATTCCTCCCTTCATCCACTTACTTTTTAGTTTTGCTTGTCAGTTTTATGAAATTAAAGTTTTATCTTTTCATCATCATTTCATCTTTTGTAATTGTTTCTATTCCTTGTTTGTTTAGGAATCTATCTCTACTCATATTGGATATGTGATCTGTTTTTATTTTAATTTTTATGGCATTGTATTTAAACTTTATGTCCTGTACTATTTAGAATTTGTAATAGAATATGTTTTAATGTGTTGGTCTAAGTCTAATTTCTGTCTGATGACTTTCTGATCTTCCCAGTAGTTTCTATCAAGTAATCTGTTCCTTCCTAAATAATTGTTTTCTAATCTATTAAATACTTGGCTATTGAGTTCCACTATTTCTGGTTCTACTTTGTCTAGTGTTTTCCAATGATTTACCTCTATATCTTTTAATCAATTAATTAGTATTTGTAGTTGCTGCTTTAAGTTATAGTTTAAAAGTCTGGAAGTGCTAATTCCTCCTTTAATTCAATTTCTTTTTGCTATCTTTGTACTGTCAAACATTTATTTCTCCATATAAATTTTATCAAGTTCTTCAAAGTATCCCTTTAACAGTTTGATGGTGCAGCATTAAGGTCTACCAATTTTATTATGCTGACTTGCCCAGTCATAAGCACTGACTATTCTCCATCGATGAAATAATCTAAAACATTTGTTAAGCATATACAATATGCTAGTCACTGTGCTAAGTATTAGGAGTACAAATACAACAAAGATAGTCCCGGTCCTCAAAAAGCTTACAATATAATAGAGGAAGAATATACACAAAAGGAAACTGAAAAGTTGGGGCACAGAGTTGGTGAGGGGGGTATGAAATCCAAAAGTAGAGTAGCTTTTAGCTATTCAAATTTTTATTTTCTAAAGGAGAAATTTGAAATTGAATTGATTACAAGTATTTTGTTTGCTTTGGTGGATTGTTATACACACAATTGTACATTTATGTTCACATTTTGTGTTTATTTGGACTTTTGTAGCCTACAACTTAGCAAATTAAATAGGTTTAATTCATAATTTTGCTAATTCCTTGTGTTTTCTAAGAAAATCACTCTGCAATTAGGAAATAGGGATAGTTTTAATCTCCTCTTTACCTATCTCCCTCTCACTAAGTTATTTCTCTTGTCTTATGAATAAAGTGTTAATAATTTATTTATACCTGCATTTGATGTGAAGTGTTCTAGTATGCCTCCATTGTATATAATACTTTCTTTTAGCTTTACCTTTCATCATAAGAAGATCCCTCCATGCCTATACTTAATTTTACTTTCTTTCATAAATGAATTTTGTACTTTGTCAAAGGACTTTTCTGCATCTATTGAGATAAACTTGTATTTTTAAAAGTTTTTGTTTTAATATGATTATGTTGGTTGTTTTCCTAATGTTGAACTATTCTTTCGTCTCTGGTGTATATTCAACTTGATTAGAATAATTGATTTCTTTGATTAATTACTACAATTCTTTTGAAAGCATTTTTTAAAAAATTTTTAAATCAACATTAATTGAAGATATTAGTTTATAGTTTTCCTTCTCTTCTTTATCTTTCTCTAGTTTATATATTAGGATTATATTAGTCGCATGAGACAATACTGGTTGAGTGCTTCTTTTCTCAATTTTGAGGATAATTCATGTGGTATTGATAATAATTGTTCTTTAAAAATTTGTGAATTCAGTAGGACCAGGAGATTTTTACTTGGCTAGTATCATTACAATTAGTTCTAGTTCTTTTTTCTTTATGAGTTTGGTTGTTTAAAATCTCTATTTAACCTTCTGCTTATTTGTGGGTTTTATGTTAGAAGATATTTATTTCCTTTGAATTATCAACTTTGGCTGTAAATAATTGCTTGGAAAATTTCAAATTAAAAAAATTCTTTTGGTTTTATTATCTTATTTGATTATTTTGTTGTTTTGTTGGCTTTATTTTTCTGCTCTTCTTAATCATGTTGGATAAAGTTTATCAATTTTGTTAGTCTGCTCAAAAGCAGCCTTTGGTTTAATTGATTGTAGCTATAATTTTTAATTTTATTTCTTTACTTTTGAAATCTATAATTTTGCTTATTTTAGGTTTATTTTTTGGCTTTCTGATAAACTACATATCAAAATAATTAATCCTCTCCTTTTTATTTTATTAATATATGTTTTTAGGGATATGATTTTTCCCCTGAGGACTGCTTTAGCTGCATCCCAGGAATTTTGGTATGTTATTTCATCATTATAATTTCCTTCCATATAATTATTAATTGGTTTTATAATTTATTTGTTGTTTCACTCCTTTTTCAGAATTTCATTAATAAGTGTCCTTTTTCTGCATCTTTTTTGTTGCCTAAACTGATTACTGTTTTTACTGCAATATGTCTATAAATAATTATTTATGATTTTTAAAAGGTAATTATTTGTAATATATCTTTGCTCCAGTGCATGGACAAATTTTATAAAAGTTCCTTTGGTGCTAAAAATATGAATATTTTCCAGAAATTTCATTTAGAAGGTGCCAAAAGATCTTTTATTTCTTTTTTCTCCAACAATTAAAAAATTCTATATTTTCTCTTTGGTGAACCTCTCTCTTTGATTTCTCCAAAACTAAAAAAAAAGAGGATAAAAATCTCCTTGCACTAACTTTTTGTTGGCATTGTCTTCTGGGAAATCAGTTATTTTTTTATGCATTTAGTTGATAGAACATTTGGACCATAGATGTTTAATATTGACTTTTTTTGGTCTATGATTCCTTTCAGCATATTGCTATATCCTTATCATGTTTTATATTGTTGATGTTTATTTTTGCTTTGCTTCACAGCATGATTATAACTTGTGCTTTTTTTGGATTCACCTGATTCATTGTTTTGCCTAGCTCTCTCTATGTCTTTTCTTTTTAGTTACGCTGTTCATAAACAGCAAATTGTGAGGCTTTGTTATTTTTAAACTAAGCTCATTCTTTAATTTTATTGGATTGTTTAATTCTTTGATTAGTTAATTTTACAGTTCCTTCTGTTTCTAATTTATTTTTTAACACAATGATAATTTTCTTATCAGTTGTTTTTCCTTAATTTTCGTTAAGGCAACTTTTTTCCTTATTAGTTTCTCACCCTCAAATAACCACAACCTCCTTGATTATCATATCTTTTCTGAGTTTTATAATTTTGTTTATCATATGAATTCCTTCTTTTTTCCATTTATTTAATTATCTCATTCTTTCCCACTTTTCTCTCATCAGTCAGTAAATTCCCTCTTTTTTTCTCTCTTTTCTTTCAACTTGTTTAACTTTAAATTTTAGTTTTCCTGTCTTTAAAAAAATTATCTCCCTCATTCTCTTTGTCATTTATCTTCTCTTTCTGTCTTTTAAATACTTTTATTCTTTGGCTCATGTTCCTAACTTTTATTTATTCCTTTAAAAAAAATTTTGCATTCTTCTTGGAATTAAAGTTTCTAAAGTATCTATTTTGAGTTTTATGTCTAAATAGCTTATATGTTATTAGCTATCAAGTTTTCTCCCCCTCCCCTTTCCTACCTTTTCTGTTTTGCCTCACTCTTAGAAATCTCAATTCCTGTAGAAAATATAAAAATGATGGAATTATTTCCATCCATTTTGCTTGTGAATTTTCCTACATTTTGACTTTTCCATGATAATTTTATTTTGCCACTTGTCATGAAATTTTCTCTTTATGTCCATTTTCTCATTCTTCCTATTTTCCATATTATCTATGGTGAACTCTTTCAGCAGTGTTCTTACTAAGCACAAACATGAAAAATTAAACCCATTATAAAGTTTCTGTTTTACATCATAGAATATCTTCCTCTACCATTGGAGGATTATTCAGTGAGTACCCTATATCTATTGAAATATGATTTACATTTTTCTCTCTCTATTTTAGTTCCATCCTCTACCCTTCCATTCTTTTGTAAGTGGTTTTCTTTCTAAGATGCTATTGTTTTTTCTATTCATTGTTTACCATTATTTTATTTGAAGTAATTGCATGCTTCCCTCTTTCTTCTTCATTTCCTCTTCTCTTTTATATACTTCCCATTGTGCAGTTTAGTATCTCCACCCTACCCCTATTCTCAAACATCATTTCACTGGTATTTGGCATATTTTGAGATTTAATTCAGAATTTAATACACAACAACTTATTCTTCTACCATCAATTATTTCATTTAAGATCTTTAACCCTTTTCTTCTGAATTTTTAGGATGCAGTCTTTCAGTTGTCCTATTCTTATTTATTATTCCTGTTACACAATAGAGGTTTTTTTTCCTAGGCTTTCTCCGTGTTGGAATAATTGCATTTGTAACCTATGCCTTCTTTGGTTATTCCATTTCTTTACCTTTATCGTATTTCTGTTTTCTGGAATATTTGCAA
Organism: Macrotis lagotis; assembly: GCF_037893015.1. NCBI lineage: Eukaryota > Metazoa > Chordata > Mammalia > Peramelemorphia > Peramelidae > Macrotis > Macrotis lagotis. The sequence continues at coordinate 153,791,980 of NC_133666.1, forward strand.
AATCTGCTCATGTGTGACCTCTTTTATAGGAATATTTCAAAGTTTTAGCAAAAATCCATCTTTTTTGTAAAAGTCCACCATTTTTGATCGATAATTAGACTCTGGTTGTGGTTTATGTTGGGTTATATCTTGAAATTCTTTGCTCTTTGGAGTGGGTGAAGAATAGTTTTGTGTCATTTAAATTTCCTTTTCTTTATTTTTAAAGTTATTTCTTCAGATCATGTAAAATTTGTTTTTTTGTCTTTGGAATTGTTCAATTTAATCACTGCATTTTAGAGTTTGCAGTTTAAGGCTTATTTTTCCCCCTCTCTGGAGAGATCTGTGATTTATTTTATTTTATTTTATTTTATTATTTTCTGTGTTCTTAAGTTCTGGCCAGTCTTCTTATATTATGTTATACAGGATTTAAAAATCATAAACTTCCTTCCTCTATATAGTCTATTTTCTTAATTGTTTTTGTTTGTATAGTGATGATATTTTCTTTTAAGGTTCTTTCTATTTCACTTTTTCCATATTGTCCTTTATTTCTGTATATTTTTTGTTCCCAACCAGTTATCCTGTTTTTTGCTTTTTGATGGAATTTGTCACCTTATATTCATTCCTCCCTACCCCATTCTTTTGATTATTTCTGCTGTGAAATTCATGAATTTGTTTTTCACAATTCTTATTTTTCTAATGAAGTATTCATGATATTTTTCTGTGGTTCCATAATCTCTTCAGTTTGCATGGGATTCTCTACCTCATCTGATCTTGATTTATTTTCTACTGATTTGCAATATTCATTCAGAGATGTTTGGATTCATTTAGATTTCCTGGAGGCCATATTTCCTTTATGCTACTAATATCTTCCCTATTGGTCTATATTCTTGTGCTCAGGACCTTTAACTGAATTTTCTTCCTCCTGAGATCCTTGATAAAATTTCAGTCTTTTCCCCTTATATTGCATTTTTGATCCCTTTCTGACTCTTTCCTCTTTTTGGTTTTTTTTTTTTGTTTTTGTAAGGCAATAGGGTTAAGTGGCTTGCCACACAGCTAGGTATTAAGTGTCTGAGGTTGGATTTGAACTTAGGTACTCCTGGCTCCAGAGCTGGTGCTCTATCCACTGCACCACCTAGCTGCCCCCATTCTTCTTTTTTGAAGATTTCATTTATTTTGAGCTTTACAATTTTTCCCTTAATCTTACTTCCCTTCCCCCACCTCCACAGAAAGCAATCTGTTAGTCTTTGCATTGTTTCCATAGTATACATTGTTCTAAGCTGATTGTGATGAGAGAGAAATCATGTCCTTAAGGAAGAAAAATAAAGTATAAGAGATGGCAACATTACATAATAAGATAATGATTGTTTTCTAAATTAAAAGTAATACCAGATCTAAAATTATATTATAAAGCATCAGTCATCAAAACTATCTGGTAGTGGCTAAGAAATAGAGTGGTGGATCAGTGCAATAGAATAGGTGCAATAGCAGGAAACGATTATAGTAATCTGCTGTTTGATAAACCCAAACAACCCAGCTATTGGGATAAAACTCTCTCTTTGATAAAAACTGTTGGGAAAATTGGAAGTTAGTTTGGAAGAAGCTTAGAGTAGAGCGACACCTCACACCCTATACCAACGTGAGTTCAAAATGGATACAGGATTTAGGCATAAAAAACAATATTATAAACAAACCTGAAGATCAAGGAGTCAAATCTATGGAAAGGGAAGCAGTTTATGACCAAGGAAGAGATGGAGAACATCATTAAAAACAAACTAGATAATTTTGATTACATTAAATTAAAAAGCTTTTGCACAGATAAAACCATTATAACCAAGATCAAAAGAAATGTAACAAATTGGGAAACAATTTTTACAACTAGTATTTCTGACAAAGGACTCATTTTTAAAAAATAACAGAACTGTGTCAATTTTTTTTAAAAAAAGCCATTCCCCAATTGACAAATGGTCAAAGAATATGCAAAGGCAATTTACAGATGAGGAAATCAAAGTGATCCACAGTCATATGAAAAAATTGCTCTAAATCATTACTTATTAGAGAAATGCAAATTAAAGCATCTTTGAGAAATCACCTCACACCCCTCAGACTGGCCAATATGACCAGAAAGGACAATGATCAATGTTGGAAGGGATGTGGGAAATCTGAGACTCTAATATATTGTTGATGGAGCTGTGAACTCATCCAACCGTTCTGGAGAGAAATTTGGAATTACACCCAAAGGGCAATAAAAATATGTATACCCTTTGATCCAGCAATACCACTACTGTGTCTATACCCTGAAGAAATGATGGAAAAAGGGTAAATACATCACCTGTACAAAAATATTCATAGTGTTCCTGTTTGTGGTGGCAAAGAATTGGAAATTGGGTAAATATCCTCCAATTGGGGAAATGGCTTAACAAATTGTGGTATATGTATGTGATAGAACACTATTGTTCTATTAGAAACCAGGAGGGATGGTAATTCAGGGAAGCCTGGAAGAATTTGCATGAACTGATGTTGAGTGAGATGAGCAGATCCAGAAAAACACTGTACACCCTAATAGCAACATGGGTGTGATGATCAACCTTGATGGACTTGCTCATTCCATCAGTGCAACCATCAGGGATAATTTTGGGGTATCTGTGATGGAGAATACCATCTGTATCCAGAGTATGAATCGTGCAGTTTGAACAGAGACCAAAATCTATTACCTTTAATTTAGAAAAAAACCCATGTTATCTTATTATGTAATTCTATTTTCTCTTATACTTTATTTTTCTTCCTTAAGGGTATGATTCCTCTCTTATCACATTCAGCTTAGCTCAATTTATACCATGGAAACAATATAAAGACTAATAGACTGCTTTATGTGGGGGGGGGGAAGGAAGATTGGGGAAAAATTGTAAAACTCAAAGTAAATAAAATCTTAAAGAAAAAAATAAATTAAAGGTAATAGTCTTTGATATTTGTTCAAACTCCACAATTCTTTTTCTGGACACAGATAGTATTCTCCATCACAGATAGCCCAGAATTGTCCCTGATTGTTTCACTGATGGAATAAGCAATCTTTCTCTTTCAAGGTGATTTTCTCAGGGTCTTCAAAAATTCACTTTTCTCCACCCTCAGTCTTTTCCCCCAAGTGTCTTCTTGGGACCTCAGCTAGATGCCAGTTCTCTTTCTCTCATTTATTGTGAAATATCCCCCCCATAGTAACTGTCTCATTTTCCAGTTTATTGACTGAATACTTTTGGAGCATCGAGTCCTGCTACATTTCTGTCACTGGTAGATCAAGCTTCCTGGTTTTTCCTGTTCCTCCATTCTCTATGGTTGAGGGTGTTAGGGATGTAAAGTTGAATTTTGTTGTAAACTGTTCATTAAGGTTATGAATATGGTAGCCTGTGAGGGAGAGGGTGTTCAGTGAGCATGTTAGAGATTAGCTTTCTCTGCTGTTGGTTCAACAAGTTATTTACCTTATATAGGGTCTTTTAATGGTGTAGGTAGCTAAAATAATTTTTTCTTGTGCATAAGGTAGTGAAAATGTCTAATTCTTTCTCTTTTTAATTGTGTGACTCAAAATGATTGGTCATTTGATCAAACCAGCTTTAAGTTATCATTAAGTAATCCATACATGATTCATAATAACATCCTCTATCTAGTTCCACAGAGAACAAAAATTATGTATAGAGTCATCATGTTCAAACAGTTTAGCCAATGAACCTTAGGTAATTTGGTTATTTCTATTCTTTGATTTCCTTTCATATTTATTTCTAAGAATGCATCATATGACATTTACTGAGATTGAAGATGAAGTGTTGCTTTCCTAGAAAGAAATAGGAAGGGATAAATTCTGGTTCTGATTCTGAATTATTCAGATTGAATTCCTGACACCTCAGATTTGTTGGTCATCATCTCTCCTCATCAGTCTTTGTGGTTATAGATCAGTACTCAGTAATATTTACTGCATTGCTAGTGTTGAAGTTGCAGTCGTATTTGTTGATTTAGCACAGGTGGCCTGGGTTAGAGATTGAATGATAATAGCATTTCTATATGAAATTTGTTTTGCCCTCACACAAAGATCTCTCTCTCTCTAGCCTTTTGAGTAACTCTAAATTTAGTTTGCTTTTAGGATAAAGTCAGCTTACTGCTAGTAAGCAAAACAATAACTAGACATTTTGAACATAAACATAGTTATTACAAAAATGAATCAAGATGAAAACAGAACTCCAATTCCAATCTTATAGCAAAGAGCATACTCACAAGACAAAACAGAGAAGTTCTTGCAATGTGGGTAGTTTGGAGCTTCTTCTAGACCCCTAATATATGTATGTACTTATTTGTTCAGCCTTGCTAGTTTTCTTCAACTTCTCTGAAAATTACCTTAGCTAAAATATGTCCCAGTATCCACTGAGCCAGTGACTTGGTGGTCTCTGTCCCTCATAATTTATCTCTTGGAGTCATTTCTCAGTTGCATGTGTAAAGTCATACCTGGAGCACTTGGTAGGAAATAAATAGCCGACGTATCTAACTTTTCTGGTCCCTTTCATTTTTAGACCTATATCTTCAGTCCTCACAGTCATTGTTGCATAGATTCTTATGAATACACAGAACAAGAACCCAGGAAAGTTTGGCGGACCAGGGCATAATTCTTTGGGGTTTGATATAGCTTCTTCTAAATCAATCCCCCAGCAATGGATTTCAGCTTTCCAAATAACAATGAATAATCTTCTTTTGGAGGAAACCTAGGTTTCATGTAGTTGTAAAAACACTACCATTCTGTTTCTAAAACTGATGAACTTGATCTCCAGTTCTGAACTTTTTTGTTCCTCTGAGAAAGTGACTCAACATACAACACTCTTGCTTCTGGCAGCTTGGCTCAAGCTTCTTTAGTGAGACCAAGTTGGCCTCTGACTTGGCTTACGTGGCTATCACTTGAGAGGTGCCATTTTCCATCATTTTCAGTGAATTTTCATCATCTCTAAGTATTCAATCTGTCTATAAATTCTGTCTCTTCCTTCCTTGTTGATGATCTCAGTTTTGAGTATGAAGACTCACTCCCACTGGTGTTATATATATATTCCTTTAAAACTTAAATTTCAAGTTTGGCATACATTTCACAGTCACTGTCTTTGATTGCTGACCTCTAACACCACGAAAGGAACTACATGAAGAAAAGATTTTATTTCAGTCTTACAACAAAACCAGAGAATTTCTCTTCCTACTGAGAGGTATTTAGGGATTTCATATTGGTGTCATCTTGCACTCAAATGACCACAGATGTTTCATACTTTGACCTCAGAGCATCTTCAAATCATGCATGTCAAAAGTAGGTCCTCTGAAGTTCTTTCACAACCCTTATATTTTTCTGTCTCAGTATTCTTTCCCTTCTGTGTAATATATATGGCATGTTCTTTACAAGTCTCTCAACAGATAGGCACATACACCTCCCTGAAAAAAACTGCAACTGTCCAGAGTTTGTCATCTTGGACTGCTATTTGATAGTCTTCTTCAGCTCTCTATTGATTTTAGATTGTGGGAAGGAGTTGTCATTTCTCAAGTAGTCTTTTATTCCACTGTCTACCTTATTTTTTCAGTGAGTGATTTTATATCATTCAGTATCTCATAGGCAGAATGAGAGCTTAGTGAAGTCAATATTTCTGAATATGCACTTCCACATATTCCCAAATATTGTTACCCTTTCATTTTTTGTATATATCTCTTGGAGAATAAGTTTAAGCACATTTACATGTGAAATTATCCTCTTTCCTTAGTACTTTATACTTTCAAGCCATGAAAAAGTACACATCATTGTGTAAATGCTTTTTTTTTGTTTTTTTGCAAGGCCAATGGGGTTAAGTGGCTTGCCCAAGGCCACACAACTAGGTAATTACTAAGTGTCTGAGACCGGATTTGAACCCAGGTACTCCTGACTCCATGGCCGGTGCTTTATCCACTGCGCCACCTAGCTGCCCGTGTAAATGCTCTTAACATTGCTCTCATTACAATCCACATACATCCACCTCTAATGTTTCAGCTGCAGCTGTTCCAGGAGTTATATTCTTTGATCCCCTCTAATCAAAATATGCACCATTGCAAAGTGAGGAGGTGTAGTAGTTAGGGAGAAGAGAGAAAACAGAGTAGTTATTCCTTCTATATTTGTAAAAATATATAGAGATGATGAATAAAAAAGTTTTCAAAGTAAAATATGATAAAAGTTGGAATTAATTACCACTTATTTTAACTTTTGTTTTTAAAATGACCTTAGCTTTAATAGCAATTAACTAATGGTATGTTTTAGAAATGACAGAATTTTCCAGTTGTACAAAACCAGATGTTACAACTTAAATCAGCAATAATTTCTTTTGAAAAAACATTAAATAGATTTATAGTTGGAAAATAAGAGCAGATGAGAATTCTCAATGATTAGATTTGGGGTCATTTTAGAGATCTAGTCTTTTCTTTTAAAGAAAAAAATTAAAAAAATTTTTGTATAGAGGAAATTAAAACATCATCTTTTCAGCAGAATATTTCTTTTTGTCCACTTCACCATTAATGGAAACATGATACCAAGTTCTATGATGATGATAGCATTGAAAGATTTTCATTTAGCTATTTTCTAGTGAGGATAGAGAGCTAGAAACTGGTATGTATAATGTGAATTTTTTTCTCAATCAATGTAATTGCATAGTTGGGATTTCCAAGGTCTTTTTATTCATTAGGCCTTTTGTTACAAGATAAATATGCTTTTGCTGACTGATGTATCACTACTGTGGTATATTGCTTTAAAAAGGCATAGCAGTCTGTAGTTATTGTGCCTATTTGAACTTTTTTTTAAATGAGTAGTAACTATCAAGGATAATGATAAAGTAGAAAATGACTATACCCACAAATTACATGGTGTATGGATTAGCCAGTCCTTCACCTCATTGGGAATTAAATTTCAACTTTTTTTTCCCCCAATGAAATCACCTAATTCTTGGATAGGGTTTTATTTGCTATGTAAGGAAGGAAGGAACAGGCTAGATAAGAAGATTTACTACTATTAGTTAGTAGGAATTTTTCCATCATCATCAAGGAAACCGTGTGGGTAGTAGTAGGCAGACTGACTAATGACAAAAATGGCATTAAGAAAGCACTAGAAGGCACTATGTGTCTTTGACTAGAAGTTAAAGGGGGCATTTGTATGCAGCTATATCAATATTTCTCTTCATTTTTTTCTCTTTCTATACTTAAATGGGAAGTTTAATCTGGGGTGTCAAGCTCATCATTCTTGGGAAAGCCAACTTAGCAACTAGACTAAATTGCAATTGAAAAAAGTTTAATTAAATAAATAAACATACAATATATCATAGATGATGTTTGTGGTTTTCTAGGTCAATGGTGGGATCCATTTTTAAACATTCTCTAATTACATTTTAATATCTTTCTGACTATACAGTAGTTTTGTAAGCTCAAGTATCTGACATCTCTAGTCTACAGTATGTTTGGGAATATTAGTAAAATTGTGAAACTTGTATTAAAATCTTTTATCACTTACACAGAAGTCTGAACTGAAAAAAAAACCTCTTCTCCCTTTAGAAAAGTTTTCCCTTTCTTAATCCCTGACTGTTCACTAGTAGGTTTAGATAAAAAATAATTATACATATCTATATATTTCATATCCATTTCAAAAAACATAAAAACAATGATAAGCACTAAAAATGAGTAATGTTTCCCATTCTAGGTTGCTGCACTTGAAGGGGTGAATCTCCTTTCTTTCACTCTCTTCTTTCCTAGTAATTGGAGAGGGTATAGAAAATGATAGGATTAAGCAGATAAAGGAAACAAGATTTTTCTCCTGGAAATACTACAAGGAAAATGGGAGAAGGGAAAGGTTTGTGATGTGTATTGTAGACTCCAGACTTCTCATTATCAGCATATCTGACATTTTGATCTTAGAGTCCTAGGGAAATTTGTCCTCTAGATGTACCAGACTGTCCACCTTGTCACAGTTTCAGATTTCTTTTCCTTCTCTGTCCTCTGCTCATAATTATCAGGCAGAAATATCTGTCATTCATTACTGTGCTCCCAGCTCATATATCCTTGTAAATAAAGAAGACCTGTCCAATATGGGGTCAGACAAAATGTACTTCATGAACAGTATTCCTTTCTCCTCCATCTCTTAAGTCATTTGGCTTCTCTGAAGAAGTTCCTTCCAAAACCACCAAAAATTTGAAGGATCGGAGACTTTTTGGTGTGGTCTATGTTCCATATTGCTGAACAGAATAAAAAGAAATTAATCCCTTGCAAAATCACTTGAAGTACCTTTGTTATCTGAAAAAAATGTCATCTTGTGATAAACATAGTAAATATAACAGATATGATGATTCCAATATTTTATTTAATTATCCCATCCATGCTATGGTATTTACATTACATCCTCTTTGATATTATATGTAGTAAATTCTGTATAATGTAAAACTTGACAGACTCTTTTGGTGATTGTTTAAATCACATGCAGTATTTATTATACACAAATGATAATAATAATAATAATAATAATAGTTTTCAGTTATATAGTACCTATGATATACTAGGCACTGTGCTAAATAGATATCACAAATACATGTTTACATAGTGCATAAGCAAATAATCACAAAATAGCAACAATAGTGATAAACTAGCAACAATGATACCAATAGACCAATGGAGTAAGAATATATATATATACACAATTATTATCATTAGAGTATACAAAAATAGGGAAACAAAGATGTAGCTACAATACATTTATGACTAGTTCATAAGTAAAGACTATAAGTTAAAGTTAAAGCACATAAGTAAGTAACTCTAAACAACAAAATAAAGCAGAAATCTTACCTAGTAACTTCTATCAATTGATATGGGCATCAGCATAAACCACAGTTGCAATTCTATGAAAGGCATATATTAGTCCAGGTATGTGTACTATTATTTTCCCCATGTTTTTATGGTATTCTGTTAATTTGGTTACAGTTTGGTTACAGTAGGTTCTAGCAGTTTTATGATATACTGACCTTTATCTTTCTATATCTGAGTTAGTCAATGTTATACATTGGTCATCATTATCATCAGTTTTTAGGGATTGCATTCCTAAACCTAAAACTGTTTGAATATTCAGTTTGACTATTAGCATTTCCAATTAAAAATTTTTTTTTGTACCGTAGGGGTCTCTACACCTTCATGTAGTTCATGGCAGAAAAAGTGCTGACCTTGGGTTGTACCCTGCCCTTCCATCTGAACTTGTGTCCTCCTCTGTTAGAGGCAAGGTTATTAGGTTGCAACAGTGCTTCTCCATTTGAAACAAAAATCTTCTAAGCTATTATCTGGTTCAGATAATATTTGGATAACTGGTAGTTAATCTTGCTTTTTCAAGTCTGCTAAAATGACTGTCCATTATTTCTTTCTGATTGCTACTAAGTAAGTCTTGGGCCATCTCTATCCTTCTCTGGGATTTTCTGGAAAGAATCAAGTTGTCCAATGTTTCAACAACAGTACTGAGTCTTCAAATTTTGTTCATTACAGAAACATCATGATTTCTCAGTAAAAAATCATCCCTCTGATGTTTTTTATAATGAACTTGGCATCATATCATTCTTTGTTTTGATCAGAGCTTTTTTGAGCCGAAGTTGTGCATAATCAGGGTAGATTCTTTCAGTCTTTTTCCCTTTCAGTTCTTAGATGTATTTCTTGTATTCACATCTTCTCCATCTTCTGGGATTCCGAAGTACAACTCAACATATATGTGTGGTCCTTATCCAAACATCAAGTAAGGAGTCAATCTCAATGCTGATATTCACTCTTTTTTAAGATTATAGTTCTGGTTTCAGTATTTCTAACAGGTTTATTATCTATATTTATGATTGCAACATGCAGGCTAGAAATTTTCTTGGGATTTGCAAGATATACTTCTTAACTTTTTAGTGTCTCCCAAAGGAAGACATAATTTTCTTGAGTAGTTTCCTCTCAAAATCTTTATCTTGATCTGAATGGAAATCTTTATACTGGATTTCTCACAGTTCTTATACTGGATTTGTCACATAGCATTTTAGTGGGCATGGAAGCTTGCTTATGCCTGCTTGGGTATGTCTGTATACTTGGTGGAATGATCAGTTACCACTAAGAAATACCAAAATTCTTACCTTTTTCCAAAGATGAAAATATCAATTCAGATAAATTATAAAGGTTTGCTACTGGTTATGAATTCTCTAAATATGTAATGTGAGTTGGTAATCCTTTTCTTTGAATGCATCAAACCATTCTTTCATTTCTTAGTGATATTTACCCCCACCTTGTTCAAAGTTTTTATGTAATACTTTCATTGTCTTAAAGAAATATGTACTGGAGGGCACCAGTTACTTTTTACTTCCACTTGTAAAATCAATTACAGTTCATTATATAATGGTATTGTATAATTTTATCTTCTGTCACTGTCTCAACAGGAAGGTGCCTTCTAAAGAATGCAACTTGAATCCTTTGGCTTGTGTTGTTTAAATCAAGTCTATCTTTATCAGGCTTCTGCTGTCATCACTATTCATTTACAGATAACTGATGTAATGAGGGTTAAAGTAATAAAGTAAGATTCACATACAATGCTGGCATGTATCAGGTAGAAATTCCAAATTCTCATCTGACTTCCACTTGACTATGGTCCAACTACCTGGGCATCACCCCCATATTTTGTTTAGGTATCACTATAATTTTGGTATTCTGTGATCTTGGGGTTAGAACATAGATAGTTTTGTCTTCTCTGACTAGTAGAGTATGCTGAGCCCATAGTTAGCCAGTTCCTCTACACATTCCTGGAGTACAGTATCTAATTTGACTTTGGTAAAAATCTAAGTTAGTGGATTATTATTATCATTCCATACTTGAAATTTAGTTCCATATACATAGTCATTGTATTTTTATGAAAGTCCATTCCAAAGCCAAGAACTTCAAATTATGATAATGATTTCATAGTGCTGTTAGTACATTTCATGGCTGAGATGATTCAGTGTCTTAGCAATAGTAGTAACATTTTAAAAAATAAATTTGTAAAAATATTCATCAAATTCTAGAGAAAAATTTAAATGAAATGTTGAAGATAAGTAAACATTTATGGAAAACTTATTTTTCTCTGGGTTAGTGATCATACCTTACTGAGATACTATGTGAACCATATACTTGAAAGAGGTTCTATAAAACTGTCATTCATCAGTTGATAATTTCAACCCAACTTCCTCTGTCAATCTAACACTTTCTTCTGTCGCTCCTCATGTTCTTCTAGTGGTTTTCCAAAATGAAATCATCTAGATATGCTAACATTTCCAGGCCATACATACTTTGAGTTACACTTTGAGGCATATACTCAAACTGGTAAAAATTTAGTTAGGTATATGAAAGGCATTTTCCTCTATCACAGAATCTGATATTCACTACATAAGTCCAATACTAGAAATGACTGCCTAATAATGACTTCCTTTGGAAATGACTAATAATGACTTCCTTTGGAAATTATAAGTTTTCTTTGAAGAAACATGGCCCAGTCAAGGAGAGAAGGAAGCCTCATGGGAAAATAAAGGAAGGAGGCAATAAACGTGTATGTGATGCCTACTTTGAGCCAAGTTCTGATTCTTTTAAGAATATTATTTCATTTGATCCTCATAACAACACTGCAAAGATGCTACTATTATTATCTTTACTTTACAGTTAATGAAACTGAAGCAAAAAAGGTTATTCAGAGTCACACGGCTGAGACTGAATTTAAACTCAGACCTTCCTTGTTCCAGAACTAATCCTTTTTTCTGTTCCACTACCTGTAAAAATATTTTTACAAATTTATTTTTAAAAATTATATTACTATTGTTTAGACACTGAATCATCTCAACCATGAATACAGTAATTGAAGAGAACCAACAAAGGGCAAGAAAGATCAATATGTTTTAAATACTATGAAGACATTTGGAGATTGTTGGATAGACAAATGTGAATAAGCTTTCAAAAGCTTGATAGCTACTTTACAGATGGAGAAGTGTGTCATAACAGACTTAATAGCATTATGAATTCAGTATCATAATTTGGAGTTCTTGTTTTGGAATGGACTGTCATAAAAAATACATAACATCCTCTACCAAACAAAAAAAAAACAAGAAAAAAAGGAATTTAAAAAACTGGTCAAAAACTAATTTAATAAACAAGAAACTGTTTCTAAATTATCATCTGAGAGAAAGAAAAATGGAAAAAACTCTAGAAAAGCAAGACAATTGAATCAAAACTTAGCTCAAGATATTCAACCTGCAAACCTTTTTCTTAAAGTATTTGGAGTTTTGAGTTGATTTTGTCTCTGTTTTCTTTCTTATTAAAAGGAAATAGAAATGATGAGAGGAAGAAAATAAGAGAGAAAAATCCTAAAAATCAGAACCCCACCCAAATTCCAGATAAGAACCCATATACATCTGGGTATGGAGAAGGATATCTATTGTCAGACAAAACTACATGGGAATAGAAGGCATCAAAAGAAGTCTTTGGATACTATTCCAGCAATGCTCTATACCTTTCTCCTTATCACTTTTTGTGTTTGGTTTTTCTCTGTGTTCAAAAAAAATAGTCCTAAGGCATGGTCTAGAATTATTATTAAAATAATAGAAATTACTATTTGTATGAAATGGGGGAAATTTTCTTGCTTGAATTTTCCTCTCTCCCTTTCTGACTACTTATTGCTAACTTAGACAAGAAACATTGGAGTTCTCCACAGATGTATTGAAAATGAACAAAGTTGACCATTGCTGGCAGTTATGGCTGCAGTTCCATTCTTGGAAATATAGAAAGTGAAATAATTGGATAGATAGAGGCCAGCAGGATTCCCACATGTTCAAAAGAAAAGGGGAAAAGTAAATGGATTGGATTTCAGGTCTCTCATCGACTATTCATCTGTTATTTTGGTCTAATCCACACGCTGGTCCTCTGACTGGTGCTGGTCCAACCATGTCTGACTCACATCCAGTCAACAGTTCATCTCCTCTCTAACTCTCCTCTTGTTCACTATTATCTGCTTATAATTATCAGAATCACAGTGACTGTCTATGACTATTCTATACACTGCTTTCATGTCTTTGCTATCAAGGAATCAACCAAAATGGAATCTATGAGTAGGGCTCCTTTTCTTTTTTGACTCTTGATTTCATGGCTTCTCTGCAGAAGTTCCATTCAAGGATTTGAGAAACTAGAAGGACTTAAAGATTTTTTTGATGAGATCTTGGCATGCTATAGTTGGTGATGCTCTCTTCCTTTCCCATTTTTGTGATATCTTAGGAGGAGGGGTTACACATTATTTATTTCACTTCTAAATTTATCAAAAAAACTAAGGTAAACTTTTTTCAATATATATATATATATATATATATATATATATATATATAATATAAGATAAAAATTCATCTTTGCATGAGTTGTTTAATTTGTATGTATCCCATGACAATTTCAGCTTATTTTCCTGTGCATGATCTTATCACATTAGACTCAATGACCACTCACAATACATGTTCAGTTTATGATAAACTGCAGCTATTTGGAAGACCATTTTGCATGTTCAAACAGCATTATTTCATGAAGTGATTTCCTTACTGCATGCACCATTCAAAATTTACCTATGAAAATCTTGCAGAAAACATTATTGTGTTGCATGCCCATGTAATAAGTTATTTTGAGAATGGAAAAATTTTGTATCAATGTAGTCTTAAGCAAATACAACATTTACTGACACACATTTCGGTTCTTTATAGAAGTTTTCCCTATCATCAGGGAGTCTCTCGTGGAAGTGAAAAGGAGGGGTAGAACAAACAATGGATGAACCTACTATGTGCCTGAAACATGTAAAAACTAAGGCAAGTAAGGTGTATTTCAAACAATTCTTTGGTTTTTAGATTGTAACCCTAACAATAGAATCAGAAAAATATTAGAGCTAGAAAGGACCCTGAAATGTGAAAATTTTGCTATCAATCTTCACACTCTTGAATGACTAAAGCATGAAAGGTAGATGACTGTTGAATTAGCTTTTTTTTTTGATAGTCTCCCCCCCCACCCCTCTTCAAGAAAGCATAAAGTACTTTCTGGAATTTGCAAATGAGATGGGCTTAGACACATCCACTTTATACTAATGAAGGGTATATGATAGCTTATGTCAGCATTTAACTCTGTTGCGTATAGGAACTAATTTTGTAGTGTTCCATAGTTGGAAATGCATCTAGTAAGGGAATGATACCAGATGTTCTTTCATAATTGGACTTTAACCAAAGACTTCCATTTGCATATTTACATTTTTTGAGCACTCAGGAACATAGCTGATCTGTATGATTGGATGTAAATTCATCCGACATATGACTGTTAACATTTTTCATTGCTTAAAACACTAATATTGATTTCACTAAACCATGTTGGGGAAGAAGGAGCTATGAAAATTCTATTTTGAGGTTGATAGAAAGCACAGAATTGAAAACAAAACATCCTGGTGTCTACTTAACCTCCATTTTTTTCTTCCACACATACTTTTATGTAGCTAAGTGGTGTTAGAACCACAGTTAGAAAGAAACATTAACTTTTCATTTTATAAATATCAGTTATTTCCTTATGTATTTGTTTCAAAACCATTTCCCTATGACTGTGCATTTCATAGCGCTGTCTCTCTGTCATATGATGATATGGTGCATTCAGTATATATATATATATACATATATATATATATACATATATATATTTTTTTTTTCAATTCTCTAGGAACATTGGCTTGATTGTGTGCACTCTTTAACCTAGTGTTTATATTAAAATAAGTTCACTGTAAACTCCCAGTACTTGGGACCATTCCCTTAAATCTGGCTGAGTCATCTTGCTAAGGCTAGGATACTAGTATTTTGAACCTTTTATACAAAGGGAAATTTGGTAGAGCTCCATAACTAGAGTATTATGAAGAAGTTGACTTGTATGAATCCTGTAGCTATAATTTTAAGTAGAGCAGATAACAGCCTAGAAAAGAACCATGTTGGGGGAAAGTATAACTTTTGCTTTGGAAATTCATGGGTGCTTTGGTATCAATGGGCTATAATTTTGGGGGGAGGGAAGGAGAAACTGATATTTTCTAGACTTGTCCAGAATTCTGCTGACAAAAATGTGAACCAATATGCAGGAAGAAGAAAACTCCTTTAACATAGTGACATAATATGGTGTCAGTGCATTGGAGTTACCAGATGTCCTTTCCTGGCATGGAGTGAATACTTAATAAATGCTTATTGAATGAATGAATGAATGGATGTTGTATGTCTTACCAGGAAGGAGAAAGTGTTTCACATGTGTTTCTAAACTTTTGTTCTGTTTGTTTGTATTAGCTGAGGGGACAGGGGTCCAGGAATATAATATTACAATAATGAATTAATCAGTAATAATCACAATGGTTAGCTAACTCTTCTTGAGAACAATTCCCTTTTACTTATGGTCAGGAGATCCATTGCAGGATATTTTTTAGCTCCCATATACCTAAATGTTCTGTATCATATCACTTAGGTCCATTGGTCAGAATAGACCTGGGGCAGGGGACAAGAGTCTGATGAATTTTGCCTCTTTCTGATTCTCAGTAGCTACATCCCACCTTTATTAAACGTTAGATGGGAGTAGAAGATAAGAACCAGTTTATTATTAGTGTTCTATTTTGGAACAGTATGGAAAGTATGATGGTTTCCAATGAATGTTTAGTGAATTTGGTACTATTTGTCAGTGACCTGGATGTAATAACTGCAACAATTATTCTTTTGCATTGCTTATGCAAGTTAGGGAAGTGCAGCTGTTTCCACAAAGGAAAAGAGGGCAGCTGGAATTAAATAATTTGGAAGTGGATTATAAAGTTTTGGTTTCTTATATATGGTGCTCCAGAAGCCTTAATGTAATTTTTAAACTAAGACTTTTGGGGAACCCTGTATTACTAAAATTTTAATACCTTCTATTATACTCCTCCAATTTTCATGTTTTTGGGTCAGAGTGGAATTTGGTAGGATGGTAGGTAATACATCATTTGCATAATACTCCAGTTATTTTGCTAAAGATTTTACATCCCCTAAAAGGTGAGTGAAGTTAGTTCTAAATTTAACACTCAAATGCTCAGATAATATGAACTTACTATCTTTATCTTATATATTATCCCTTTATTTAAAACTTTGGTTTTTATATCACTTATATTTCCCTATGTATCCTTTTCTTTCCCTTCTTGTTTCATATCAGAAAATAAAAAATAGAGGGGAAAACCATATAGTGAAACTATTTAATATAATGAAAAACATCTGACATTATATGCTGAGTTGCTCACCTGTAATATTTAATCTCTGTTAAGAAAGTGAGGAAAATGTATTCTCATATCACTTCTTTTGAGGTTAAATTGGGTCAGAGTAATTTTGTAGCATTCATTATTAGATTTTTTGTCAATCTTTCCATTTACATTGTTGAAGTTTTGTTTTTCCTCATTCTACTTATTCCTCATTCTAATGATCTTTCCATCAATTTATAACATATCTTCATATGCTTCTCTGTATTCATTATCTTTTTCAGCAAAAATGAGATTTCATTATCCTCTTGTTTAGCCAATCTGCCAATGATGAACTTTTTCTTGATTTCCACATTGTGACTACAAAAAGTATCACTTAAATATTTTGGTGGTAATGGACATTTATTTTTTGTTACCAATATCCTTGAGGAGATATCTAATAATGATATCTCTGGGTCAAGGATTTGGACAATTCCAAATTGTTTTACAAAATAGCTAAACCAATTCATTGCTTCACCAACAATATATTATTTGTTCTTGTCTTTTCACAATACCTCTAAAATTGACTTTTCATATATTTTGTCATTGTTGCTAATTTGCTGAGTGTAAAACTTCAGAGATATTATGATTTGTATTTCTCTTAATATAAGAAATGTGGAGTATTCTTTCATATGGTTGTTAATAGTTTATAATTCTTATGAATTGCTTTTTTATATTTTGACCATTTATTGGGGAATGACTTGGTTTTATATATATATATGTATATATTATATAAGTATATATATATAATAGTTACATACATACATACATACTTATAAATGTATGTGTGTATACAAGCCTACACCTTTGTGCATGTATAGGATATCTGAGCTATATCAGAACATTTTTCCTAGTCATCTACTTCTTTTATTTTAATTATACCAATATAGTTAGTACAAAAAATTTTCAATTGTATTTAATTCTAATTAATCCCCTTGTAATAACTATGAAAAATACTCATATGGTTCCTATATAAATTTTATGGTATGACTTTTTTATTATTTAGATCCCATATCCTTTCAGAGTGTGTGATGATTTGCTTACAGGGCATCTGTAACACAGACATCTCCAAGTTAACATATAAAATGCACATTTTATTATCTTTCTTTATAGCCTCTTTAACATTCTTCACTATTTTTGTCAGTGGTAAGACCATCTATCTAGTCTCCATTATTCCAGATTTTCATGTTATCATTGACTCATAGCTATTTTGCATTTTTTCAGTATATATTTGTCTTATAATGCTATCATGTGAGTTATAACATTTCTTTTTTAAACTATAAGCTCCATAAAGTCAGCAACTATATTTTATTCATATTTTTATAATTTTCTCAATACTTAGCACAGTGCTCTGAAAATAGTTTAGATGTTCACTGAATGAACAAAGTTCCTGACTGATCTTTCTGCCTCCAATCTCTTCTTCAATTCATCCTGAAAAAATTGTGAGCATTTTCTATGAACTCCTTTCCTCTTCCTCATTTCACATTACCAGATGCCTTCTTCCACTATCTCCTCCTCCCCCATCTCAAATTATGAGGGAGCACTTCTTGCTAAGGCAAACCCTTTATCCACACATGTGATACCATCTCACCCCATCTTCTTCAGCATATTGATTCTTCTATTATTTCCCCTCTCTCACTTTCAATCTCTTCCTGTCTACTAGTTCTTCCCTGCTGCCTACAAACATGTCCATATTTTCCTCATCCTCAAAAACCCCTTCACTTGATCTATCCCATTTATATCGTATCTCCATTTTCTTTCCTCTCACTCTCTTTAACTCTTTATAGTCTAACTTCTGACTTCATCAATCAAAATTGATCTTTCCAAAGTTGTTAATGCTCTCTTAATCGCCAAATATAATGGTCTTTTCTCATGCACTTCTTTCTTTACCTCCATACAGTCTTAGATATTCTTTTTCTTTCTAGGTTTTGGTGATATTACTCTCTCTGGGTTCCCATCTTCCCTAATTAACTATTTCTTCTGTCTTCTTTGCTAGCTCTTTTCCCAGATTACACTCTTTGGCATACTGAACTCGAAGTCAGAAAGACCTGAATTCAAATCCAGTTTTAGATACTTATTAACTGTGTGACCCTGAGCAAGATCTCTGTTTGCCTCAATTTCCTCATCTGTAAAATGGTAGTAATAATTACCACCTCCCTCCTAAGTTTATTGTGATGATCAAATGAGATAATAATTGTAAAGTGCATATCAGTGTCAGACACAAATTAAGCACTGTATAAACCTTAATTACTATTTTTATTTATTTATTATCTCACGAGACTGTCACTTCCCCTCTTTACTATTTTACTATCATCAGCAACTATGAATTTAATTGTGTCAGTACTGATGATTTTCAAATCTATTTATCTAGCCTTATTTACTGACCTCAAATCTAGCAGCCTATTTGGACAGCTCAGATTGGATTTCTGATAAACATCTTACATTCATCCTGTCCAGAAATGAACTCATTTTATTTTGCTCCAAACCTGTTTTTCTTTCTACCTTTCCTATTATTGTTGAAAGTGCCACCATCTTTCAGTCACCAGTCTCACAATCTATGTCATCCTCATCTCCTTTCTCTCATTCTCTCCCTTCCTCCCCATCAGTGAAATTTATTGCTTGACTCACTCAATTTTACCTTTACATTCACTTTTGAATATGCCACCTTCTCTCTTCTGATATGACTACCAAACTAAGCATAGCTCCTTATCACTTCCCAACTGGTCTATTGCAATAATCTGTTGATTGGTCTGTATGCCACAAGTTTCATTATTCTCCATTCAGTTTCTGAAGTGATTTTTCCTAAACACATTCAACCATGTCAACCCCTACTAAATAAATATCAGTAACTCCCTACTAATCCTAGGATTAAATATAAACTCCTTTGTTTGATGTTCAAAACCTTTCACAAATAGTTCTTCTTCCTATATTTCCAGTCTTCTCACACCTTAAACCTTCCCCACCTTTGCCATTTACTCTGCAATCCAGTTGTTTCTTAGTTGTTCACTTTTATCTATATTGTTGTAGTTATCATAGATAACCATACTTGCCTCTTTGCTGTTCCTTAAAAAGACAATCCATTTCCCAGACTGGACATTTTCACTGGCTTTGCATTCTGGCTACTTTGGTTTCCTTCAAGTCTCAGCTAAAATCCCACCTTCTGTTGGAAAACTTTCCCAAACTCCCTTAATAGTAGGGCCTTTTGTTGATTATTTTACATTTATCATATAGGAACATAATATAAACAAATTACATAAAATAAATATTATAATATATAACATAGAGATTATCTACATATACATAGACATATATGTATGTGAAGAGAGAGAGAGAGAGAGAGAGAGAGAGAGAGAGAGAGAGAGAGAGAGAAAGTGGTACTGTACCTAGTTATTTGCATGTTATCTCCCCTATTAGATGGTGAACTTCTTGAGAATGATGACTGTCTTTTGCTTTTCTTTGTATCCCTAACATTTAGCTTAGTGCTTGGCTCATAGGAAGCACATAATGAATATTTATTGACTGACTGAACTCTTTAGGATGGTATAGTGAAAAGAACAACAACTAGATATGGAGTCAGAGAACTTTGATTTGACTCCTAGGTCTGCTGCTTCTTGTGTGACCATGGGCAATATCCTTTCTGGGTTCCAGGTACTGTATATGTGAAATGAAGGCTTTAGATTAGTTGAACTCCAAAGTTCCTTCCTGCTCTAAAAAGTGTTCCTATGTCCTGTCCAACTCAAGAATAGTATTTCCTCCTTATATTAAAATATCAAGTTTAAACTGTTTTGGAGATTCATTTAAAAATTCAGTTTTTTTATTTTAAATTTTCTCTCTCCCCTCTGCTATCCATTGAGAAAGCAAGAAATATAAAAATCATTACAAATATATATGTATAAAAAGAGCATAGATTACTCATGGTCAAAAAAAAATCAAGAGAAAGAAAGAAATAGAAGAAAGTATGTTTCAATTTGTACTCTGAATCCATCAGTTTTCTTTCTGGAGGTAGATAGCATATTTCCCCATGAGCACTTTGGAAATGTGATTGGTCATTTTGTTGTTCAGTAACTAAGCCTTTCCAAGTTGATTAGTTTTAAAATATTGTTGAAATTGTGTAACTTATGCTCCTGTTTTCCTAATCTTATTTTGTATCAGTCCACACAACTCTTCCCAGATTTTTTCTGAAACCATTTCCTTCATCATTTCTTATAGCACAATAGTATTCTATTATATTTATCTATCATAACTTGTTTAGTCATTTCCCAATTAATGAACCCTCTTCCTCCCTTTGCAGTATTCAATTATTTTATACCACAAAAGAACTGCTATAAATACTTTTGTATATATGATCTCTTTTCCCCTTTCTTTTGTCTCTTTGGGGTATAGACCCAGTAGGAGTTTCAAGGCATTTAATAGCTTTTTGGGGAAAAATTACAATTTTTTTCCCCCAGAATAGCTAGACTAATTCACGGCTTATCCTCTCTAACTTTTATCAATTTCCCTTTTTATCTTCTTAGTCAACCTGATAGGTTTGAGGTAGTATGTCAGAGATATTTTAATTTGCATATCTCTAACTAGTGATCTTGAACAATTTTTAAATGACTATTGATAATTTGTAAATTTGATTATATATATACATATATATATGTATATATATGTATATATATATATATAATTTATATATGTTAGAAATGTGACCTGTATCAGAGAAACTTGCTGTAGGTATTTTACTCCAATTTCTTTTTTATCTTCTGGAAGTTTTTATTAGAAAAACAGAAATAAATTTATTTCGTATGACTTTAACTCTTTATGAAAGCTGAAGCTATTTGAATTCTTCAGTTCTCTATTAGCTTCCTAATCCTTCCATCTCAAATCTAGATTTTTCTTAAAATCCATTTATTTTTCTTCATCCCTAATTATACTCTTACTCTAAACTTAACCATTTCTACTTTCAACTCTTACTAATTAATATCCCACTTCTCACTAGGCTTCCTTAAAACATTTCAATGAGAATATCTTTTGCTTAGGCTATTATTCTTAACCTCTCCTGTCCAATTATGAATATTTGCTCTAAAGTTTAAAAGCATTTTTTCACATATATGTTAGAGTATAAACTGAGAATAAGGGAGGAAAAAATTCTTTGCATAATCTTATGAAAAAGCTTTTAATTTACTCTACATAAACCAAAAAAATTCCTATATCCTGTGACAACAATCCTTTATTAATGAGCTTTACATGATACTCAAGAATGGAAAGAATAACAAGATGTTTCTTCATCAGAGTAGTTTCATATGACCAGCAATATTATAGGTAAGTTAAGTACCTCAACACATTATATTCTCTGATCTAGCAAAAGAAAAGAATATTGTATGAATCATATATATATATATATGTAAATAACAGAATCTTTTGTTCTTTTGTCTTGCAGATTTTTCCTACCCAGAAATATTTTTACTTGGAATGGAAAAGTAAAAATTGAGAGGAACAAAGGGAAGAATGGTTAGACTAAGTTTTGTTGCAGAATTTCCTCAGAATTTGCAGAAGTAGTAATTTATTCTTTTTATTCTTTCATTTGAATTTGTCTAGATATTCACAGAGAGTCCACTTAAGTTTTAGTTTTGAAAATTCACAAAACTCTGACTTTTCCACACAATACATACTCTAAATTTCTGTTTTTTAAAAATTTGAAGTTTTCCCCAATTCTTTTCTTTATTGACAAAATCTTTTTCTTTTTATTTTCAGTTGTTACTTCAGTCTTTATCTTATTACTCCCTTTACTTCCCCAAACAATTGAATTCCTTCACTTCCCATTTCTGATATTGTACATATATTATCTTTTCTTTGTAAATTTTGATTTATGTCTTTGTCTTAAGTTTCAAAAAACTAGATCCTTGGTATTTAATACAGATTTTTGCAGTTTTAATATTTTGGTAGGCCAGTAGATCCATGTATTTCAGTACATAGACTATCCATCTACTGTTTGTGTTGCAAATCCTCCATGCTTGTTTATCCTATATTCCTCTTGTTGATATCCTGCCATATATCTTCCATAGGAGGCCTAGTCAAGAATCTGGAGTTTCCTCTATTTCTCTTGAGACTGTTGGTATACTTCTTCCTTTGAATGACCCATAGTTTTAATGCTTTGGAAAGTGAATATTCCATGACTCTCAACCATACAGCAATACTGGAAGATCATTGATCTTAAAAAGATGAATCTTTGTTTCAGGGAAAAGCTTAGGATCTTTAGAAGCACTGTGGCATTTCCCCAAATATAATATAGACCATGTAGAATCATGCTCAATTCTGGACTTAGATCATTGCCCATCATAGTGTATGACATACACACACACACACACATACACCTATATATATATGTATATGTATATACATATATATATATATATATATATATATACACATATATGCAATAACAGTCCATTCTTATGGGTTTTCCACTCAATCTTCATATCATAGTCTGGACAAAGATATTCTTTACTCATTTTTTTCTGTGTGTATAGTTCAGAAAATTCTTTTCAGTAATTGTGGATTGCATTTAGGAAAATCTGTAGTAATCTGGTGGTTAATGCACTGGATATGACATCATCTTATCTTCAATTTCTATAGGAAATAACTTTTTAATTGGCACTCTTTGCCGGGTGTTCTTTCATGTCTGTGGTAAATACCGTTGTTTAGCATATGTCTCAATTTTGTATACCTTGTTGGCTATTCGTAATCAGTTACTGAACAAATTTAACTATATTGCTACATCTTTCAAGAAATATTTTAATAATCTAATATTTGCATGGGAGATAACGTTTTTGGAGGAGGGTTTTAAAGGTCAAATTTTGTTCTGTGGAATCAAAGTTTTTTTTAAAATCCATAGACAATAAGCACGATGGGGTCTTATTTATTCATTTATTTATGTGATTTTTTTTTTTAGGATGTGGTTTGCTATGGCATGTAATTTGCAAAAGTTTGCTCCCTTCTTGTATATTCATGAAGAAAAATTCAATATATTTTTTATTTATATATATATATATATATAAAAATATTTTATTTGTTCTCCAATTATATACAATAATAGTTTCTACCTATCTTTTTTGGTAATGTTTTGAATTTTACAATTCCCCCCCATCCCTCCCCCCTCCCCCCAACAAGACAGTCTGATAATCTTTACATTGTTTCCATATATGATAGAAATTGAATGTGTTGAGAGAAAAATATCCTTGAGGAAAAAATAAAACATTAGAGATAACAAAATTATGTAGTACATGAGACAACTTTTTTTAAAATAGAAAGTAGTAGTCTTTGGTCTTTGGTCTTTGTTTAAACAGTTCTTTCTCTGGATACAGATAGTCTTCCCCATCTCAGATACCTATATTTTTATTCTTATAAAAATTTTGTAGAGATAAAGTAGGTATATGAGTTGAGAGTTATTGATATTTTATGTTAGTATTTGGGGGGACCTATCCTCTTTTTCTGAAGCCTTTGTTTTGTGTGTGTGTGTGTGTGTGTGTGTGTGTGTGTGTATGCATGCATGCATCAGCATGCCATTTCTGCTTCCTCATGCATCACATAATGACAATATGGGATATAACAATACTAAATAATAACATATTATTCCAATAATACCTATTTCTCAAAGATTTTACAATTTCCAAAGGAAAAAATCTTGCAACAATATTATGAGGTTACTTGATTCATTTTTTAATTTGATAATGGATTTAAATAAAATGGTGGGATAGTAACTTACCTCCTTTCCTACTTCCTTGGTCTTTCATTCTTTTTTAATTCAGTATTGTTATTTACTGAAGGTTTTACATACTATATTAGTTATGGGTGATGTTTGTTCCAGACTTTATTTACTAGTTTGTATCAGGCTCAGGGAAACCAGACAGTTGGTTCCTTTGGTTGAAGGAAAATCTGTTTTCAGTACAAAGTGGTAAATATCAATACTTTTAGTGATTTCTGTATTTGTGAGAATGAAATCAGGAATCAAGAAATACTGAAAATTGCAGTTTCACTAATGGCTTCCTGTATGTCTGAGTGGAGATACTAGACACATAATTTCTTATTGCTTCAGTTTATCTATGTAGAAAGGATGTTTGATTGTCAATATGGCTCAAACTTCCTATTTAAAAAATATCTAAAAATAAAGATAATATTTACTTGTAGTAATAAATGGATGATACATGAATAATGGTTTTGTCCATGTTTCTGAAGGATAACTCTTTTTTGATTCATTAAAAATTCAAAAAAAATTTCTGCCCTAACCCCTAACACTATATGAGAAACCCATAATAAAATATGCATAAGTTTAGCCTCAGCAGCATCTCATAGATCATGAAAAATAGGGATAGAAAAATAGAGACATAGTGACACAAAATGGTTTTGACATCCACTTTTAAAAAGAATATGAAGAATGAAATATGAACATTCTTATTTACTAACATTAGTTAAATTCCAAGCTTCAGAGAAAAATTCTCTTCCAGTTTATACCTCAAGATATGCCTTTCTGACTGTTCTTGACTGCCCTGTACTTCAAAGTCCTAGAAAAAGACTTTGGCAAGTAATTATGCCTTTATGGATATATGTATAAATTGATTATAAAGTCATCCTGATGAGTAGGGGTTTATTGCTTAAATAAAATATAATATTACCCTTATGTTGAATATCTTGGATATGCATCAATGTCTGTCTCTCCTGACTCATTTCTGATGCTTTTGAAGAACATCTGGTGTCAGGAAAACTTTAAAGCAAATCTGTGTGCATAAGTTTTAATTGGACTTCAAACTTATCATTTTGCAAATAGTAGTCCCTTTCTTCTCTTTCCCCATGTCTTTGAAGAAAGCCATGACTGAGATAGAAATTAAGTTACCTAGGAGAGAAAGGAGAAACTATTTATTACCCTCTCTACCAGCAAGGCATAGTTTTGGGCTTTGAGGAAGTTCTAGTTCATGTTTAATGATTCATAAATTCTTTTTTTCTAATAAAAAATAAAAAAAATAAAGTTGGAGATACTATGAATATATAATTATAGATAAATTTGTATGCTTCATTAAAGTCTTATGTGTTTATTATATACATGTAAGTCATCAACATTTTTGATAATGCTACTGCCCAGGGAACATCTTGATTCTTACCTGTTTTGACCAGAGCAAAAATATAAACAATGTCTGTGCATTTTCATATCAAATTGGGGTCACTTTTCTTTATTACTTTATACTATAGGCATGCATACTTGAAAGGTGGTATCTAAAGCAATGATTTAGGTTTCAAATGACTGAGAAAAAATGAAGTGGCTACATAAGGAAGTAGAAATTAAATATTTCATAAAACTTGATTTATGTTTCTGACTTTAAGGTCTTGTATATCTAATATAAAATTTCTGAAAGAAAGCTGAAATATTAATTACATGACTATTTTTTACTTCATAACAAATGTTTGTTTATTTTGAAACATTGCATTTTCAGCTTTCATTTTGTAATTTGGCATTATGTAGATATACCCTAAACTGTATCTGAACTAAACAATATTTTATATGGTTTTGACAATAAATAATAATATTCAAATTTTTTTTCCAAAAATGATTATCTCTGTACCAAACTTGATATATTTACCATTCCTTGCCTAGAATTTTTATAAACTATCTTGTATCTCAAGTAAATACAGTAATTGTAAAGTCCAGTCCTAGAGAAAGTGGCTCCCACCCTTTAAGAGAATGAAATATTATATATACATATATATATATATATATATATATATATATATATATATATCTGTCAGTGAACAGAAAGGAAAAAAATTCATGTGAGACAGAACATATGTTAAGTCCAGATTTTTGTAGAATATTTCAATTGGAAAACTCTGCAACCAGAGGAGAAAAATTAACATCCCATAGTCAGTGAATGAAACAAGTATATTCTTTTAAGGATTACCTAAGAATCATTTAGATTAGGCAAGATTCAACAACTGTATGACATCTTCCTGGTCACAGAAGAATGTGAGAGTTTTCAGTTAAATAAGAATATGTTTACTTGCTTCATGCCTAATATAAAGTACAGGTAAATGAAAGTACTTAAGGTAAACTTGTTTTTACAAATCTTCCTTTTGCCTGTAATGGACAATATACTTTCTAATTTTGCAATAG
Source organism: Macrotis lagotis (assembly GCF_037893015.1). Classification (NCBI taxonomy): domain Eukaryota; kingdom Metazoa; phylum Chordata; class Mammalia; order Peramelemorphia; family Peramelidae; genus Macrotis; species Macrotis lagotis. Next base: position 153,818,445 of record NC_133666.1, read on the forward strand.
GAATTCCTAACTTGGGGTCCATGAATCCCCCCCCCCCAAGGTGATCCATGGATAGAATATGGGGGGGGAGGTTCAAGAAAAATGCCAGGAACAGAACAGCAGTATGTGTACAACATTTGTAGATCTGACCAAGGTCTTTGATACCATCAATCATGAAGGCTAAAAGAAAATTATGTCAAATTTTGGCTGCATAGAGAAGTTCATCAATATTGCACATCAATCTCATTATGGTGTTCTTGCCTGGCTTCTGGATAGTGGATGATGCTCTCCAGATTTCCTAGTCACTAATGAGGAAAAGAAGGATGTTCTTTTCCTCCCATGCTTTTTAGCATGATATTTTCAGCCATGCTATCAAACTTTTTTTTACTGAGGATGAACATGACCTCAAGGTCAGCTACTGCACTGATACAAATTCTTCAACTTGAAAAGGCTACAAGCTTGGGGCAAAGTGGAGGGAGTGTTGGTGCTTGATCTGTTTGCAGATGATTGTGTATTCATTGCAGCCTCTGAAGCTGAGATACAAAGAAGTATGGATCAATTCTCTGTTGCTTGGGCTAATTTTGGTCTAACAATTAACACCGTAAAAACACACGTGCTCCATCAGCCAGCACCACACCATTCATATGTGGAACCATTGATTACAACAGATGGAGAATTTTTGAGTACTGTGGACAAATTCACTTATCTTGGCAGTGTCCTTTCCAAGGAGGTATACATTGACAATGAGGTTGACACATGCATTGCTATAGCTAGCTCAGTATTTGGGAGGCTCTGAAAGAAAGTGGCAGGGGGAGAGAAGAGGTATTAGACTGACTACCAAACTGAAGGTCTATAAAAGCCATTGTGCTGACCTCATTGCCATATGTCTATGAAACTGGACAATCTACCAGAGCCATGTCAGGAAACTGAATCACTTCTGTTTATATTGTCTTAGGAAGATTCTGAAGATCACCTGGAAGGAGAAGATACCAGATCCTGAGGTCCTTTCTTGAGTTAAAACTGCCTAACCTTCCAACATTACTGTAGGAATGAAACTATAACAGACTGGCTATATTGTTCGAATACCAGAAATGCACTTGCCAAAAAAGACCGTTTTATGGAGAACTCACACAGGGCAAGCATTCACAAGGAGATCAGAAGAAGCAATACCAGGACAGTACCTGGAGATAGACTGAAGGTCTCTCTTAAGCACTTTAGAATTGATTGTACAGCATGGGAGACACTAGAATAATGCTCTCAACAGGGAGGCTATACCTCTATCAGGAAAGTAGAATTGAAGTATCTCAAAGGAAATGCAACATACATAAGTTTAGAGTACCTACCTCAGATGATTACATGGACTACTTGTGCCCGACCTATGGTAGAGCATTCTGAGCTCCTACTGATCTGATCAGTCACAGTTGGACACATAATTTGTCTCAAACATAATCATACCAGTTTGGTCTTCTTCAATAATGAAGGACAGGAACCAACCAAACAACCATAGGGGCTTCTTCAACTTGAATGGAAACCTCCCCAATAGTTCTATGACACAAAAGATATTAATAAGAGACTTAGTTAACACATCAAAATGATCTTCCTTAGAGGTATGTTGGACCAGAACCATTTCTAGGAATTTTTCCTTTGCCAGAAGCAGGTCCAGATAGAGCTCCATAAGAGTAAAAAGAACATTTAATGTTTGACTAGGAGGAGAGAGAGGACTAGAATCTTATAGAATGTTTCCCTATTCTGGATAGTGAATAATTCAGGATCAAGTGTCTCAAATAAAGAATCCCTCCTTGAAGACTGGTAATAAATATTGAAGGAGGCTAGCGCTTAGAGGCTATGAGTCTCTATGAGACACCAAAATTTCATCAAACAAAATCAAAATATTGGATAAATAGGAGAAAGTGTAAAGTACCTTTTAGGAAAAGTGGCTGATCTGTAAAATAGATCCAGAAGAGATAATTTATGAATTATTAGTTTACCTGAAAGCCATGATAAAAAAAAAGAGCTTGACAAGGTAATGGCCCTAATTCCCTTGAAGAAGACGATAAAATAATCCTTGAAAGAAACCACTGATCACCTCCAGAAAGAAATTCCAAGATAGAAACATGAGGCACACTAGACAGTGTGGCAGCATGGCTTTTGAGTTTCACCTAATAATTAAGATGTTGATTTGCCTTTTTACACCAGAGCATTATAGCTCCCTCCAACTAGTTCTACCCTCTGAGTATTTTTGGTTCCATATTTCCATACATGGTTCTGAAATCTTTTTTTCTTTTCATCTTTCTTTTGGCCATCACTCTCATTGTCATAGTGCAATAGCTGGGGAAGGACAGTAACTATAATAAATAGGTGGTTTAGTTTTAATTAATAGATAGTAGGCATTTTTGCAGTGGTTGGCATACATTCACAGTTCACATCCTTTGACAAGGAACTCTTAGATTATAATTTTCTGGGTTGAGGTGAGAGCCTGGGTCTTTGGAACTTTTAAGAAAGGTGGAATAGGGTTAGAAATGAGAAGACTAAATATTGCTTATAAACACATGGCAATAATTTAAAGTAACTAAAATTCATAAGGGTAGCTAGGTGACAAAATGGATAGAGTGCTAGTCAGGAAGACTCTTTTTTCCGAGTTGAAATCTGGCCTTAGACTCTAGTTGTGCAACTCCAGGCAAGTCAATTAACCCTGTTTGCCTCAGTTTCCTGAGGCAAATGAGGTAAAATGAGCTAGAGAAGGAAATGGCAAAACATTCTAGTATCTGCCAAGAAAATCTAAAAGAAGCCATTGAAAAATGACTAAACAACAAAAATAACAACAACATTCTGTAATTGTTTCAATTTAATCATTTTACCCTTTCATTTATAATGCATATGAGTGAAGTATGGGTTTGAAGAAAGGAAAAACTAAGAACTCAATAGATTTCCTTAGGATCCTTTGAACTAGTCCATGGACTAAGCATTATCAATATTTCTCTTTAATGGATATTACATCCAAAGGCTTGCTAGAGACAACTTGGACAGGTTCAAGAGAATCCAGTATTAAATATTCAGGTTCATCATTTGTACCTCAGAAATCATCAAATGCTACAAATTAGGACTTGATTTATTATTCTGTTGATTAGTCTTAAGAATGTGATATAGAAAATGTCAAAATACAGATTAATCTTACGAGCATGTCATAAAAACACTTCCCCCTCCAGAATGCTAATTGCTATATATTTACTAGTATGAGCTTGATTACACCCTCTACCTTTTCCTGTATATTTACATGAGAATATTTAAAATTTGGGACATAAAACAATTGGGAAATTGAGTGATTCTTTAAAAAAAAATCCAACTCTGTATTTCTACCACTGATAGTTCAAGTAAATTTCCATAATGAAATCACTGGTCAAAGGAATTTATTAAAAGAGGAAAGAGGGAACCTAGGATATCTCTATTTCAGAGTAAACTTTGTCATGTATAGGCAAATTTTCAGACTGACTTTTTCCATAGTAAGTTGAAATCATTTTTTTTCTCATTTCTATATGGATCCCTGGTAACAGTCAGGGAACAATTTAGAAAAGTCAATATCTAACTTATAACTTCATACTATTTAAGGCCCATAAAATCATAGACAGGATAATTCTGTTCAGAAGAGAAAAAAATAGGGAAAGTGAACTGATGCTAACACTAGTTTCATAAATTTATCCTTTCAACCATTACAGCACTTTGCACACACTATGACTGAAATACCTGGAGGGTTCACAAATAACAGTAGTTGGCATTTCCCTTGATATAGAATATTATTAACAAAGAAGCATAAACATCTTTTAGCTGGATTCAAATTGACATAAAATTAAATTATGTTCCCAAAGGTTCTGCTTCTCACAGTAACTTTCACTGATAAAAGCTCAAGGGGGCAATTGTTGCTATTTCTACACTAATAATACAAAACAATAAGAGTCATTTCACTGCTGCAAAAAATTTATGACATTAAGAAAATTTTTTGTAGCCACTGATTTCATTAAAAGTATTCAAACTATTTACTTGCTTTCTGTGGTACCACAATTATAAACAAGCACTCATATTTAATACAAAATGTTATTTATAATGTAATTTTGAATTACTAGCTCTTAACACAGTATCTGGCACACGGAAGTTTAAATAAATACATTTTGTCATGAGACAAAGAATGACTTGGCCATAAGGATTCTAGGAGTGACTTGAAAAAAATGAAGCAAGAGTTTAAAAATGAATTTAGAACTTTTGAGGAAATGTTAGAGGGAGAATAGATAGCTTAAAACAGAATGTGAAAATTCTTACACATGTATTTCACACCCTGACCAATAGAATGAAGAAAACAAAATATAACAGCTTATTCAGAGGATAAAAATAGGACAAAGTCAAAAGATGGAAAAGTTGTTACATGTGAGGTATTTCCTGAACTGGAAAATAAGTCAAGGATAATTTAAGAATAAATTATCACAATCAAACAGAAAACTTAGATTCTTTCTTTTAAGAAATAACAAAGGAAAACTGTCGAATCTGTTAGAACCAAAGGGAAAAGTAAAAGCAGAAAGAATTTATTGATCAACTCCTAGAAGAAAAATCAAATGAAAAACATACAAGAATATCATACCAAGAATTCACAACTTCTAGCTCAAAGAAAAAAAATACTTTAAGCAAATAGAAAAAGGACTCAAATACAAAAGTTCACAGTCAGAATGACACAAGATTATACTACAATTACCCTTCAGAAGAAAAGAAAAGCTAAGTATTTCAAGAGGCAAAAGAAACATCTTTTTTTTAAAAAAAATATTTGTTTTATTTTTAAATTTTCTTCCCAGCTACATACAAAAGCAACATTTACCTCCAAAACCTTGAGTTCTAAATTCTCTCCCTTCCTCCCACCCTACTCCCCACATTGAGAACTAAGTTACTTGGCTTAGTTTAAAAAGGTATAACCCTGAAAAAATTATTATAATATAATGTGATATAATATGATATAATATGATAGATTATAATTAATATGATATAATATATGATTAATATAATATAATGTAATGTGATATGATATAATATAATGTAATGTGATATGATATAATATAATGTAATGTAATGTAATGTAATGTAATGTAATGTAATAATATAATATAATATAATATAATATAATATAATATAATATAATATAATATAATATAATATAATATAATATAATATAATATAATATAATATAATATAATATCCCCCCCAAAGAAACAGAACCTCAAGAAAATAAAGTGAGAAACAAAAGTATTCTTCAGTCTGTATACAGACATTTTCAGCTCTGTCTTCAGGATGAATAACATTCTTTATCCTAAGTCCATCAGAGAAATTGCTTTGACATTTTTTCCCGCAGTTGCTATTACAACTATATTTCCCTCAATTCTATTCCCCTCACCTTGATTTATTCTATTCTTTCTCCTTTCACCCTGTTCCTCTTCAAAAGTGTGTTGTATCTGATTAACTTCTCCCATGATCTTCCCTCTCTCCTATCAACTACATTGCCCCCTTTCCTCTCTCTGCCCTCTTTCCCCCCATCCCTTTTCTTTCTTATTTTCCTCTAGGGAAGATAGATTTCTATACCCAATTAAATGTATATAGTATTCCCTTTCTGAGCCACTTTGGATGACAGTAAGGCTCACTTACTCTCCCTTTCCCACTGTAAAAGCTTTTTCTTGCTTCTTTTATGTGAAATAACTTAACCCAGTCTACCTCTCCTTTCACTTTCTCCCAGTATATTCCTTTCTCCCCCATTAACTCCATTTTTCAATATCTTATTCCTTCAAATTCAACTCCCTCTTTGGCTTGGCTATAAATGTTCCTTCTAACTGCTCTAATAAATGAAAGGGTTCATATGAGTTATAAGTTTCATCTTCCCATGCAGGAATATAAGCAGTTCAGAATCATTATGTCCCTTCTGATTTGCCTTTCCTATTTACCTTTTTTATGCTACATTTGATTCTTGTATTTGAAGATCCATTTTTCTGTTCAGCTCTGATCATTTCTTTTTTTTGTCTTTTTTTTTTTAGTTTTTGCAAGGTAATGGGGTTAAGTGGCTTGCCCAAGGCCACACAGCTAGGTAATTATTAAGTATCTGAGGCCAGATTTGAACTCAGGTACTCCTGACTCCAGGGCCGGTGTTCTATCCACTGCACCACCTAGCCACCCCCAGCTCTGATCATTTCTTCAGAAAAGTTTGAAAGTTCCATATTTGCATCCTGACTTTCCTGGAGGTCACATATGTTTGAGGCTAAATTTAAGCTTAGTCTTCTTGATTCCAAATTCAGTACTCATATCCATTTTACTCTACTTGTTGCCTCTAATTAAATTTTTATAATCAGAAATGCTAAAGCTTCCAAAACTGCAAAACTTGCAAAATTTGCCAAAAAGGAGAAAAGGCTCCTAAATGGAATAATATAACCCTAAGCATTCCTGTTGAAAATAGAAGAACTGAGTAAAATCATTGGGAAAAATGCAATGAATGAGAGAAACCTAGAAAGGTTAATACATTTAAACTATAAAGGGACTAATCGATAGTAGAGGCAGGGAACACTGTGGTGTTCACAGTGAAGATGTCCCATAGTTTTCAAAAACTACTTTTTGTAGATATTAGCCATAGCTTCTGGTGCGTCCTTCCAACTGGATATGTTAGGGATCAGAGGACTAGTATAGTTGCATTTATAGCCTGGTGATAGGCTGATTAGCTCTTTAGACACAGAACTTTTCCATGACCACCTAATAACAAATCTTCTATAGTAGAGAGAGTATCTACATCCATAAAATTATAGACAATTGAAGTGTTGAATATTCAATCAATAAGATACCATTTATGAAAAAATAAATTTAAGTGTTCTTTATTATACTCTAGAGGCATAATGTAGTTTTTCTTTTCAAGAACTAGTGTCTCAACAGGGAATGATTTTTCCCTCAGTGAAGGCTTATTAGATTTGTTGTTCACTTTTGGGATGAACTGGATGGATTCTGTGGTTCCTTTCAACTCCAAAAATTCTGTTCCTTTTTCTATTTCTTCGAAATTTTGATGTAATTGGAAAAAATGGGGTTAGTCACTTTAATATGACAGAACTGAACTATCATTATAAAGGAAATTAGGACCTACTTAACACTGACATCATGTTATTCACCTTTGATTCTACCTTTCCTCCCCACAGCAGTCTCATATCATCATTCTCTCTTGAGCATGCATCACATTGCCTGCTATCATCTTCTTTCCCTTTTTTTCTTTTATGCACCTTCTCCATATATTATTTATTACCACAAAACATTGATGATCTATAGATTGGATTTTCTGAGCTTTTGTGATATTTCAGGTCTTTTTCTGTCTTCTGCTTAAACTCTTGTTTACTTGAATACTTTTAGAAAGAAATTTTTTAATGTTATATTTTTGTGATTTTTTATACTTAGTTGCTATAGTTGTTTAGATTTCTTGTTTTTCTTTTATATGGGAGGACTGAGAAGCAAACAAATGCTCAGGTCTGGTTTTCCTTTATGAAATGATTCAGGTGCTCCTTTTAAAAACTGAGTTTTAATCTTTTAAAATCTATGGTTAGGCTAAGTAAGGGTTACAGAACATGACAAATTGTATTACTTTTCTGAATACATAATTCCAACTTCTGTGGTTTCTGGTGCAAGTATAGTCTTGTGTTATAAGAATTTCCATTTCTTTATATTTGGAGGTTCTTCTGTTGGCTATTTGCAGAATCTATTGTTTGTTATGGGATTTGATATATCTCTTGGAGTACCTTTTTTTTTGTACTGGAGGTAACCTTTGAATTCTTTAAATTGACACCTTGTTTTCTGGATTCAGTATTTCAAGGCAGTTTTTTTTTTGGTTATTTCATAATTGTCGTCAGGGTTTTTTATTTTTATGTTCTTATGAGAGACATAATTAAGTTGTCTCTTTGCATCCTATCTCCCCAATCAATTATGCTTTGTTACATTGGAGATCATGTTTTCTTTTAATATTATTGTTTAACAATCTTCCAGTGTGTCATTTGTTTCCATGTATCTGAGTCAGTTTTTTTTCCTCTTCAGTGAGACTTATCATTGTGGATTAATGTTTTATATGTTACACCAATTATTTCTGCATAGTAAGTCATAAATACTGCTTTCACAATTCTTATTGATCTTTTAAACCATTCAGAAACATCCTATAGTGGATCCATTTTCTTTGGGGAATTCACAGATTCTTCAGTCTTGTAAGATGTTGATTCATTTTTCTTTATTTTCTAATATTTAAGTGACTGGTCTCTTAGCTAATCTGAAGATATTTTTCTCTTCTGATATTATTAGTATCTCCCCTGTTGGTTTATTTGCCTATGTTCAAAATTTTTAACTGAGTTTTCTTCCCACTTTGATATTTGCTTATTTTGGTCCTTTTCCCTTTTTTTTCTCTCTCCTTCTGTTTACTTTTTTGATTCCACCATTGATGGCAATTTTCCTGGGAGGATGGACCTCAAAAAACAACTCAGGCTCCTCTCAACTGTGCAATTCATTTTTTTTTGTCAGTCTAGTCTTTGTCCTAGACTTTCGGGGAAACACAATTGTGCCCTGCTGGGAAGTAGATTCATCCCTTCAAGATTTAAAATAGCTACATAAGTGCCATGCCCCAGTTCTGTTCCTCAGTTTTCTGGCTAAACTTTATTTTAGTAATCTTCCACACAGTTGTCCCAGGTGCTTTTTCAGTTTTGGGTGACTCTGGGGGAAGGGAGAGGTAGAGTTGTCCTGCTGCAAATTTATGGGTAAACTTGTGCAACCCTGCTTGCTTGGTAAGTGGAAGGGTAGGGTCCTGAGTGAGTGTGTTAGACATTAGGGATCATTTCTTTTTCTTTCTTTTTTAAATTTAAATTTCTTTTTATTAAAGATATCATTTGAGTTTTACATTTTTCCCCCAATCTTGCTTCCCTCCCCCCTTCCCCCCAGAGAAAGCACTCTGTCAGTCTTTACTTTGTTTCCATGTTGTACTTTGATCCAAATTGAGTGTGATGAGAGAGAAATCATATCCTTAAACAGAAGAGAAGTCTAAGAGGTAACAAGATCAGACAATAAGCTATCTGTTTTTTTTCTAAATTAAAGGGAATAGTCCTTGAACTTTGTTCAAACTCCACAGCTCCTTATCTGGATACAGATGGTACTCTCCTTTGCAGACAGCCCAAAATTGTTCCCAATTGTTGCACTGATGGAATGAGCAAGTCCTTCAAGCTTGAACATCACTCCCATGTTGCTGTTAGGGTGTACAGTTTTTTTCTGGTTCTGCTCATCTCACTCAGCATCAGTTCATGCAAATCCCTCCAGGTTTCCCTGAAATCCTGTCCCTCCTGGTTTCTAACAGAACAATAGTGTTCCATGACATATATATACCACAGTTTGCCAAGCCATTCCCCAATTGAAGGACATTTACTGGATTTCCAATTCTTTGCCACCACAAACAGGGCTGCTATAAATGTTTTTGTACAAGTAATGTTTTTACCCTTTTTCCTCATCTCTTCAGGATATAGACCCAGTAGTGGTATTGCTGGGTCAAAGGGTATGCACATTTTTGTTGCCCTTTGGGCATAGTTCCAAATAGCTCTCCAGAAAGGTTGGATGAGTTCACAGCTCCACCAACAGTGTAATAGTGTCCCAGATTTCCCACATCCCTTCCAACAATGATCATTATCCTTCCTGGTCATACTGGCCAATTTGAGAGGTATGAGGTCGTACCTCAGAGAAGCTTTAATTTGCATTTCTCTAATAATTAATGATTTAGAGCATTTTTTCATATGACTGTGGATCACTTTGATTTCCTTATCTGTAAATTGCCTTTGCATATTCTTTGACCATTTGTCAATTGGGGAATGGCTTTTTTTTTTAAAAAATTGACACAGTTCTGTTATTTTTTAAAAATGAGTCCTTTGTCAGAATCATTAGTTGTAAAAATTGTTTCCAATTTACTACATTTCTTTTGATCTTGGTTACATTGGTTTTATCTGTGCAGAAGCTTTTTAATTTAATGTAATCGAAATCATCTAATTGGTTTTTGGTGATGTTCTCCAACTCTTCCTTAGTCATAAACTGCTCCCCTTTCCATAGATCTCACAGGTAGACTAGTCCTTGGTGTTCTAATTTGCTTATGGTATTGTTTTTTATGTCTATGTCCTGTAACCATTTGGATCTTATCTTGGTAAAGGGTCTGAGGTGTTGGTCTAATCTAAGTTTCTTCCATACTAACTTCCAATTTTCCCAGCAATTTTTATCAAAGAGGGAGTTTTTATCCCAAAGGCCAGACTCTTTGGGTTTAATCAAACAGCAGATTACTATAATCATCTTCTGCTTTTACACCTAGTCTATTCTACTGGTCCACCACTCTGTTTCTTAGCCAATACGGAACAGTTTTGATGACTTATGCTTTATAATATAATTTTAGCTCAGGTAGGGCTAAGCCACCTTCTTTTACACTTTTTTTCATTAAGCTCCTGGCAATTCTTGACTTTTTATTTCTCCATATGAATTTACTTACAATTTTTTCTAACTCTTTAGAGTAATTTTTTGGAATTTTGATTGGTAGGGCACTAAACAGATAGTTTAGTTTTGGTAGAATTGTCATTTTTATCATATTAGCTCTACCTATCCATGAGCAGTTGATATTTGCCCAGTTATTTAAATCTAATTTAATTCGTGTGAGAAGTGTTTTTATAATTGTTTTCAAAAAGATTCTGAGCCTGTCTTGGCAAATAGACTCCCAAATATTTCATATTGTCTGAGGTTACTTTGAATGGGATTTCTCTTTCTAGTTCTTCCTGCTGTTTCTTGCTAGACATATATAGAAAAGTTGAGGATTTATGAGGGTTTGTTTTATAACCAGCAACTTTGCTAAAATTGCTAATTGTTTCCAGTAGTTTTTTAGATGATTTCTTGGGATTCTCTAGGTAGACCATCATGTCATCTGTGAAGAGTGAGAGTTTTGTTTCTTCCTTCCCAATTCTAATTCCTTCAATTTCTTTTTCTTCTCTAATTGCTGATGCTAACATTTCTAATACAATATTGAATAGTAGTGGTGATAATGGGCACCCTTGTTTCACCCCTGATCTTATTGGGAATGCCTCTAGCCTCTCCTCATTGAATATAATGGTTGTTGATGGTTTCAGATAGATGCTGCTAATTATTTTAAGGAACAATCCATTCATTCCTACACTCTCAAGTGTTTTAATAGGAATGGATGCTGTATTAATTTATTCAATAAACAACTATTTTTTAAACACGTCCTTTGTGAGCATGTTCTACTGTTCTAGATACTATGGACACAAATATGGAAAAGTGAAAAAATCCTTGTTCATATTAGCTTTACATTCTAATGTGTGAGGCAACAACCTGAGTGAATATATGCAATATCAATATAAATTTAATAAATACAAATACACATAACGTATTTAAACGTGAAATAGTTTGGGAAGGAGGATACTGTCATTCAGGAGGACCAGGAAAAACTTCTTGTGGTAGATGGTTCTTGATCTGTACCTCAGAGGAAGAGGAATGCAGGTTGAATTAAGGATGTGTGTATGAATGTTTAAGATATGTAAGATAGTCAATACAAAAACACAGAGATAGAAAATGGGGCATCTGATATGAGGTACAAAGGGAATGATGATTTCATTGGATCACAGAATGTGAGGATGGGGTGAGAAATAATCTAGTGAGGACTATAGAGTGAGCGGGGGGTGGGGGGCAAGTGGTAACATTACCTCTGCCAACTTATTATTCATGCTGCATCTCAGATTTTCAGGTGTTTAGTTGCTTTTCTTGCAGTTCAGATGTTGCCAGTCTCTAGCCCCAGTCACCAAGTTTAGAATTCTGGATTGGAGTCCAGGTGTACATCTCTAGGATTATATCTTGGTTTACCTCTCTCATATGGTTTTCTGGTGTGGTACAATCCTAGTTCTAAGTTTTAAATGTTCTACTTGGTATGGTATTTAATAACATTCTGGCCATTCTCCTTATATAAGCTAATTCTTCAAGACACTTCATTTTTTGTCCCCATTGAAATTACAGAGGCATGAAAATGATGAAAGTCTGTCCAAGCAGGTATTGCATTAATAATTGTTTCATTGATAAAATATATAAGATAAAGATATTTCAGATAGTGTTCTCATCCACTTGGAAAAAGAATGACTAGCAGCTGATTAAGTAGGAGAATATATACTGATAACATAATGGAAATATGTCTGAGTTTCAAAAAATGATATTTTCTTTCAATATGAAAATTCAGTATATGTTATAATGTGACACAGATGCATATTATAATGAACACCTGAGATTCACTCGCTTAAGGAAATCTAAGAGATAGTGAGACAGAGGCTTTGATCTGCTTTTCAATGACCCTTTTTAATTAAGTTTTAGTTAATTAGAGGGTCCTTTATCTTAATGTCTGTCATAAAATAATTGGGTAGCCAATATGTATTTAAGCACAAAAAACTCCATTTTTATAATTCTGCTAGACACATGATTAAAGTACAGAGAGTCTTTTCCTTCTTTCTTTTAAGGGAAGCAATCAGTCGTGTTTGTGAAGCAGTACCTGGTGCCAAAGGAGGCTTCAGAAAACAAAAGGTACTCTTGTCCTGTTTTATTTCTTTTTATTTATCTTGCTCACTATTGCAATAAATGAATTATCTCCTCTTCTATCTTTCTTAGCTATTTTTCCCACAAAATGACCATTCTTAATTGAATACATTTTACTTTTTTTTTTTTTTATCATTTGGCTTTTTATCAACTTCATTTCCAAAGATAACCCTTCTTCCTGCTGTACCAGGGTGCCATCTCTTCTTAACAAAGAATAACATGATAAAAAAAGAAAAACAGATCAGCAAAAGTAATCAACACACCAACCAACCAAATAGTTAAATGAAATATCTCATATCCACAGTCTCCTATCTCTACAAAAAAGAGACAGAGGTTATTATTATTATTATTTTAGATTTTTCAAGGAAATGGGGTTAAGTGGCTTGTCCAAGGCCACACGGCTAGGAAATTATTAAGTGTCTGAGGTCAGATTTGAACCCAGGTACTCCTGACTCCAGGGCCAGTGCTCTATCCACTGCACCACCTAGCCTCCCCAAGAAATGAATCTTGAAAAAGATTAACAAAATAAATAAATATTTAGTTAATCTGATTCAAAAATAGAGAGAAGAATCAAATTACCAGAGAAAAAAACAAAACAAAAATAAAATCATAACAAATTAGATATCAAATTAGTTATTAAAATCAAAATAATTTGCCATCAAAACTAAGAATACAAAAGAAAAAAAAGAATTATCTACAAAAACATAAAACACCAAAATTAACATGATGTGAGCACAATCCAATTTTGCAAAAAACTACTAGGGAGAAGGGGAGAGAAATTCTGATTGAGATTAATTTACAAATGAATTTTGCAAACTTTAAGAAAATACTTATATTAAATAAATTATTTAAATTAAATCCTAACAAAAAGACTAAAATTTTTGTGTATGATTAGCTTGAGTTCATTTATTATTGGATTTATAACAGCTATCTTTCATATAAAATTATCTTTTCATTTTTAAAAATGTATTTTCATATATATATTTATTCTCTAAAGACTTGTCTCCAATAAATTTTCTTGATTTCTTGTCATTACAACTCTTTTATCATTTAGTTATTAATTATTCCATGATTTGTTCATAGAATTTATATGATTTAACTCATTCATTTTTCAGTCTATAATTTTTTCATTTATTACTTTATTATTTATTTTTATTGTGTTATGGCTTATAAAGGATTTGTTAGTATTTTTGGTTTTTTTATATTTAGTTTTCATTTCTCCATGCTGTTGTACATAGTCTATTTTTGTAAACTATTTTTGTAAAATATCTTGCTTGGAAAGATTCCTTAATGATCTCATTCAAAAGACTGAGCACACAATGCTCAGCTTTAAATTAGTAAATCATTTTGTTTAATTCTTTATTTTCTGTTTTGTTTATCTTTTGGATTGTTAAATTCTGACAAAGGAATATTAAAGTTTCCTACTATTATGTTACAGTTTACCTTGTTTTCAAATTGTATTGATTTTACTTTGTGAATTTCCATGTTATGACACAGTGTGTACCTATATGGTTTTATATTTTTAGTTATTATGCCATTTGATTCTCACAGAAATCTTGTGAAATTGTTATATTTTTTTTGTCTGGATTTCATTTCTAGTATAGACATGGTAAAGTTTCATCCCTTCACAACTTTTTAAATTGTGTAATCTTCTCTGATTGTTCATGTAAATTATTCTCTTATCTTTAGATATATATGCCTGTGATATATCAAATTTCCTCTTAATTTTTCTGTAGTATAAACTGTAGATATTGTCAAACCTTACCCATGTTAACAATAGATTTCAACTTTAATATATGTCTAGATTTAAGCACAGTCAAATAGATGCCAGAAGGAGGAGACTGGTAAAAAACTAAAATTTTGTTGCTTGATTTCACAGCCACCACGGAAAGTCTTATCCAACATCCTGGGAAAGAGTAACCTTCAATTTGCAGGGATGAATATAACCTTGAATATATCTACCACTAGCCTAAACCTAATGACACCTGATTCAAAACAGGTATATATAAATTTTAATTTCTTCCTGATATCTATTACTGAAAGCACACTAAAATTATAATTTCTGAAGGTATCATCATAAGGAATATATATTGCAATGGTACTATATATATGCATACATATGTATTATATAAATATGCAAATGTATAAATACATACAATATGTATATATGTATATGCATGTATTTGCATGTATGTGTGTATGTGTATATATATCAATCTTTCAAATTAGTATAACATTTCTGTGATAAAATAAGAGAAGCATACATTTAGTCAAACGATCCTCCTTTATTAATTACCATAGGTAGGATAATAGAAGGTATGAACATTTTTTGGTACCTGTCATTCAAACAGAGCCATAACTAAAAATTTTATTATTTGGAGCAAATTCAGTTAGGTAGAACAACAGAGAGGAAGCAGGTGGTATATACCACCAAAAGCTAATGGTCCCAGGTATTTTATGGGTCCCCATGTCAGGTAGCATGTCGATAGTCTAGCTGAATGACTGTTGCAGTAGTGGGTAGCCCTTGGGAAAAGATAACAATAGTGATGGACCTCTTGGAAATTGAAGCTTGCACTTAAAGAGGGGATATACATCTTTCTTCTGGGGCACTGACATTCTGATAAATGAATTTCCTTCCCACAGCAATCCTCTGCACTATATTCTCTCTCTCTCTCTCTCTCTCTCTCTCTCTCTCTCTCTCTCTCTCTCTCTCTCATACACACACACACACGGTGGTCTGGGGTGACTGCTAGTTTCAGCTTTGGTTACAGGCATAAATTTTTTGTTATGGACTAATAGATAAGAGGACATTAGCAAGATGGTTATATAGAAAAATGTATTTGAATGTTGAACTATTGTAGATAATAAAACCCTCTTTGACTTAATTGAATGTGTCATTTCATTTATTGAATATACATTGAAATGTGAAATTACTTTTTAGTTGAAAGGACTAGTGATTTCCATAACATTTATTAAGTGAATTTCAATGTGGTGTAGTGCAGATGTGACTGGGTAGTAGTTAGTAGTGGTTATCTTTTTGGTCTCTTTTTTTGCTCTCTATTTTTTTCTGACTGGACTTTGGAAAGTTTATGCTTGCATGGAAAATATCAATTCAAGGATTTTGAGAATTGGTAAAAAACAATTAAAGATTGAAAAAATAACTTTTTAAGCAACATGTCAGTTTATATTTAATATATTATTCAATGAGGTCTAAAGAATATTCCCTAACTTTGATATTTTTAAATTATTTTGCTATTTAAATGGAACTATTACACTCATGTTAAACATTCAAAGATCTGATTAAATTGTATCCCTGAATTAATTATCAAACCCTTGTCCACGCTAAACAGGCTCTATCTTCTTTAAACTTCTCTACTCCCAACATGTTATCACTCCCTGTCCCAGTTGTCATAGGCAAAAATTCATAAAGTTAGTGCAGAATATTAAACTAAGTTATTCAGAATTAGTCATGACCTGACTAGATATTAATTCTACTCTTTCCTCTTTAAACTAATGCTTGAAGAAAGTATTAATATATTACAGAATGCTCAATGAGTTCTGTTCAGAAGTTCTCATCAGGGCTACAAGATTATCTTTGAACATCCTACCTCAACCTGGAAAGTCCAGAATATATTGAGGTGTTAATAAGGTGTCATATTAATTGTATAGATATGTCTGTACCCTCTTAGAAGGAGCAATCCCATTGGTTAATAGGAGATGGACACAGTACTGGGTCGCCTTCAAAGGGCAGTTAGTTCATGTATTTGGGGGAGTGAAGGCTCCAGAATCCTTTGTGGTGGAGATCCTGAGGGAGAGAGGAGGAGATTCTCTTGTTTTCCCCTCACTGGCCATGGAGTTTACCAAAAACATACTCAGAGGTAGATACCCCATTAGATCATCTGAGAGAGGTAGAGGTATAATTAAGTGAATAGAAATATTCATTCTAGATAGATATGTGCAAAAGGCAGTCACTCAGAAGAGAAAGTAGCTTCTGGGACTTCTGGTTGGTCTCTTCTCTGGTAAAGAAGGGATTTGACTATGAATTCAAGAGAGGGTTATTGGAACTGGCAATTAAGTGCCATTGAGAGAACTGAACAAAGAAAGGAAGGATTTTAGGCCATGTACTTCTGGATTGTGAGTTTTCTTGGCACGTGCTCTTTACAAATCTTACTGCCAATAAATTCAAAGTTTGTGTTCACTATTCCCATGGATGGTATAGGTCTTTGTGGGGATGTGCATCCTGGATTTATGGGAGTAATGTATTATAGGTTTTATTCTTACTATGCCATATTAGTAAATGTCTTATTAAGAACTAAATGTATCAACTAGATGATTGGTAAAGGAAAACTGGAATGTGCACTGATGAAATTATTAGGCATGCAAACCTCAGGGTTACCCTTAAAACCCTAGGTGGCAACTATCCTAATATTAGTAGAGAAGGGAACCACCAGGTATCCCATAGGATGACCTACGCTCAAAATGACTCATTGTTATGCTATATATCAAAAGAATTACATTATGGTATCATAGTTTGTGTCTTTCATTCTAAGAATGGAACACTCCTTTCTCATCTTTTGAGATTGGTAAAATAGATTTCTGGGTTTTTTTTCCAATTGAATATTGGTTTGCTGTAAATTTGAAAGTAATATTAAATTTCTTGTTTCTAACAGATTATAGCAAATCATCACATGCAGTCTATTTCCTTTGCTTCTGGAGGTGATCCGGTAAGCATATTTTTTTTCTTTTCTTCTGTTTAAGAAAGGTAGAGAATAAAACTTTCTTTTATAATATTTGTATCTTATGTCACTAAAAAGAAAATCAAATGTGATATATTTATTGGTTTGCTAAAATATTTCTTGGATATTTTTTCTTTTTTCTATTTTTGGGAAACTCAATTTTTAGTATTCTTGAATCTTATTCAAAGACATAAGCTGAGGCGTCAAAGGTCCTAGAACAATTATCTTTGTCTTAATACAAAATAGATACAGAGTTCTGAAAAATTTACTTAAGTAATTCCAAAGTGTCTGTATAAATAGACTATCCTGTTTTCATTTATATGCTATAATTTAATAAAATAGATATAGACTACAGAATTCATTTGAATCTTTAGCTAGGGTCACCCCTTCATCTTGAGAATGTATCCTACATTTAAATTCTCTCCCTCCTTCTCATGACCCTTCTTGGATTTCATAGACTACATTAATAACTCATTCCAAAGGAGATAAAAGAAGAAAAACAAAACCTTATCTCCAATCAAGATGTGTAATGAAAGGAAAGGAGTCTTCAAATGCCTCTTTTTCTCCTCCCATCCATCATTTGGAAAAATATGGGCTTGTGTTTTCCTTGTTTTCATTTGAATGCTCTCCTGCCCCCACTCCCTGCTTTCCTTTCCTCCTCTATTCCAGTGAATATTGATTGTGGTTGACACGAGTAAAGAGACTTTTGAAGTCGAGACTCCCAATGTCTCTTAATTTTAAAGTATGATCAAAATAACTCCACTGAATCTCTAAGAATTCTGAAAAGTCAAGTTACTTTTATCTATGTGGAAACTAATGGGAAATTGTGAGCCTTCAGCTTTCACTGAAGACTGACTACTGATCTAATGAACTCTTTCTGTGGAACCAGGAGGGGGGCAAGGGGAATGGGAGGAGGGAGGAGGCTGAAGGGATGGTGATGGGGGAAGGATGAGACATAGCTGGTGACATTTTTCAGCCTAATCAGTCATATATGGGTACTGAAAACATATCTTGAACTTCTCTATAAGAACAGGAAAGATTTTATCGAATGCTTTGCTAGAATGTAGACAAACTAACTATATGCACAGTATTCTTCTGGTCTACTAGTTTAAGAACCCTGTCAACAATACATATGGAATTCATCTGGAATAAATGGGATTCATCAGTTCTGGTTAAAACCATATTGACTCTTTATAATCTCCATTTTCCTGTCCAGCTATACATTAACTTGTCGATTTTAGTAATTCTAGAACCTTTTACAAATTGAAGTCAAATTTTTTTTGCAGACACTTCTCTTTCCTGTTTTTGAAAATGGGATAAACTTTTGTCCTTCTCCAGTCTTGAATCTTTAAGTTATAATTTTTGTTTTTCTTTGATTTTCAAAGTTCTTGATTGCCTTCCTGAGTGTGTTCCCTGAGTAGATTTCTTGTGATATAGTGCCATAAACAGTTTTCTGCTGAGACAGGTTTGTCCACATAGCATGCTGGGAAATGTAGGCTAGCCCTCATCTGATCCTAATTACATATAGAGCAGTTTTTGACCTTTTCTTTCTTTCTTTCTTTCTTTTTCTTTCTTTCTTTCTTTCTTTCTTTCTTTCTTTCTTTCTTTCTTTCTTTCTTTCTTTCTTTCTTTCTTTCTTTCTTTCTTTCTTTCTTTCTTTCTTTCTTTCTTTCTTTCCTTCCTTCCTTCCTTCCTTCCTTCCTTCCTTCCTTCCTTCCTTCTCCTTATTTTTTCAAATGTTTTTTACACATTATTAGAATATTCTTAAGAGTAAACATAATACTCCCCCCCCCCAAAAAATATAGACTTGCATGAGTGATAAAGGAAAGAGAAAATAATTAAAATTAAAATTAAAAAATAATAATAATAGGTGCAGCCAGGTGGCGCAGTGGATGCACCGGCCCTGGAGCCAGGAGCACCCAAAACCAAATCCAGCCCCAGACACCCAACAATCATCCAGCTGTGTGACCCTGGGCAAGCCACCCCAACCCCATTGCCCTGTAAAAACCAAACCCCCAAAAGACCCAAAATAAAATAAAATAAAATAAAAAATAAAAATAATGACAATAACTATAATAATGATAATAATAATAACAACAATAATAATAATAACAATAATAATAATGATGATGATGATGATGATGATGATAGGTGTCCAGGTGGTGCAGCAGACAGAGCACCAGCCCTGGAGCCAGGAGCACCCAGGTCCAAATCAGGCCTGACATCCAACAATCACCCAGCTGTGCAACCCCAGGCAAGCCACCCAGCCCCATTTGCCCTGCAACCCCCAAATAATAATAATAATAATAATAATAATAATAATATAATAATAATAATAATAATAATAATAATAATATTGATTGTGCTTCAGTCTGTGTTCCAACACCTCCAGCTCTGTCATGGTAGATCACATTCTTTATGATAAGTCCATCACAAAAGCTACTACTAAAATAGTTTTCCACCATTGCCATTGCTGATCGCAACTCCCTCCATTCGTACTTCCCCACTACCATATACTATATTTTCTCTCTCCTTTCATTCTGTCCCTCTTCTTAAATGTGCTATAGGGGAGCTGAGTGGCTCATCAGACAGATCCCTGGCCCTGGAGCCAAGAGGCCCTAAGTCCACATACCACCTCTTAGACCCAGCATCCACCCAGCCCTATGGTCATGGACAGGCCATCCAATCCCAGTCCCTTGCAAGAAGTAAAAAAAGAAAATGTGTTATATCTGATCACTCTCCCACCATGGTCCATCCTCTCCTCCATCACTCATACCCCACCTTCCCCATTCCCTTTCTCTCCTTCTTACTAGATGTCTATACCCCATTGAGTATATATGCTGTTTCCTTTCCTAGCCACCTCTGATGAGAGCGAAGATTGCCTCATTCCCCCTTGCCTTCCCTCCTTCCATATCATTGCAATATCTCATTGTAATAAAAAATGTTATTATATGAAATATCTTAGTCTATTCCACCTCTCCTTTTCCTTTCTCCCATGACATTTCCCTTTTACCCATTGACTCCATTTTTACACTATATTATATCTTCAAATTCAGCTTCCTCCTGTGCTTCGTCTATAAAAACTCCTTCTACCTACTCTATTAAATGAGAAGGTTCATATGAGTATTATCAGTATCATTTTTTTCTATGCAGGAATACATGTAGTTCATCATCATTAAGTCCCTCATATTTCCTCCTTCTCTTCCACTCTCTATGCTTCACCTGAATCCTGTATTTGAAGATCAAACTTTCTGTTCAGCTCTGGCCATTCCAACAGGAACATTTGAAATTCCCCGGCTTCACTGAAAGTCCATCTTTTTCTCTGGAAGACGACATTCACTTTTTCTGGGTAGTTGATTCTTGGTTGCATTCCAACCTCTTTTGCCTTCTGGTATATTATATTCCAAGCCCTACAAGCTTTTAATGTAGTTACTGCTAAGTCCTGTGTGATCCTGACTACAGCTACATGATATTTGAATTGTGTCCTTCTGGCTGCTTGTAATATTTTCTCTTTGACTTAGGAGTTCTGGAACTTGGCTATAATATTCCTGGTGGTTTTTTTTTTTTTTGGATGGAGATCGGTGCATTCTCTCAATTTCTATTTTGCCCTCTGCTTCTAGGATATCAGGGCAATTTTCCTGTAATAATTCTTTGAAAATGATGTCAAGGCTCTTTTCCTGATCATGACTTTCAGGTATTCCAATAATTTTTAAATTATCTTTCCTGAATCTGTTTTCCGTATCGGTTGTTTTTTTTTCAATGAGATGTTTCACATTTTCTTCTAATTTTTCATTCTTTTGGGTTTGAAGTTCTCATAAAATCAGAAGCCTCCCTCAGTTCCATTCTACATCTGAAGGGTTTGTTTTCCTCAGAGAGTTTTCTTATCTCTTTTTCCATCTGGCCAGTTCTGCTTTTTAAAGCATTCTTCTCCTCAATAACTTTTTGAACTGTTCTATCCATTTGGCCTAAGCTGGTTTTTAACATGTTATTTCCTTCAGCATTTTTGGATCTCCTTGACTAAACTGCTGACTTCTTTTTCATGTTTTTCCTGTGTCTCTCTCATTTCTTTTCCCAAGTTTTCTTCTATCTCCCTCACTTGATTTTCAAAGTCTTTTTTGAGGTCTGTCATAGCCTGAGCCCAACTTCCATTTTTCTTGGAGCTTTTAGATGCAGAAGCTTGTATTTCCTCATCTTTGTATTGAGTATTTTGATCCTCTTTGGGATCATAGACAATGTATATCTCAATGGTGTTCCTCTTTTTCTCTGTTTACTCATTTCTCCAGCCTATGCCTGCTTTTGGGGGTGCTTCTTGAGCTTTTGAGTATTATTGGGACACCCCCCCCTCACAAAAATCTCCATGTGTGAGGCTCTGTCTTCCCTCCTGGTCTGTGAATGACCACAAATGCACCTCTCTGCCATGGGGCTGAGGTGGGGGGTGCTCTGCTGTTCTATGGGGGGGGGCTAGACTGAGATTAGGATGTGAATATGATCAGAACCCCAGAGTCCTGTTCCAGGTACAGAGGACAGACCTCAGCAGTCTCTCTCCATTCCCCTACCTAGGCTCAGCACTCATGCCTGAGGGCTCCTACTTACCGCCTCTGCCTGCTTCCAGTTCCTGGATCTGAGCTGCTGTGGCCACACTGCTTGCTGAGTGCCCTGAGGGCTGGGCTTTATGTGCTCTCTCCGGCAGAGGTTCCCCTGCTTATCCCCCAAGTTGTGCCTGGTGCTCCCCAGGGTGTAAGTCAGGAAACTGCCCCCCCCCCTGCCATGAGCCCTGGCTCCCAGCACCCTGGGGCTGCCTCTGGGAGGCTGAAGTTCCTTCACTCTGGTGGGCCACCCCTCTAACCCCATGGAGTGGAGCCTTTCTGCTATTTTCCAGGTTATCTTGTTCTGGAGAATTGCCTCACTGGATCCCTCTGTGGTTTCTGTCTCTTGAAAATTCAGTTAGAGTTCTTATTTTATAAGTTTGGAAATATCAGAGAGAGAGAACCTAAGAGACCATCCTCCCCTGTCACCATCTTGGCTCCGCCCCCCAGTTTCTGATCATTCTTAATTTCATTTTATTTTTCCCTAGTTACATGGAAAAACAAATTTGAATATTTATTTTTAAAACTTTGAGTTCTGAGTGCTCTCTCTTCTTACCATACCTTTCCCCCTTACTGAGAAAACAAATTATTTGATGTGGTTAAAAATATGTAGTCAGGCAAAACAATTCCATAATAGTCATTTTGTGAAAGTAAACATAACCACCCCCCCCCAGAAAAAAAGAAACTTCAAGAAAAATAAATTTTAAAAATGCGCTCTGTTTTGGGGGAAGGATAGTATTGTTTATCATAAGTCTCTCAGACTTGTCTTGGATCATAGCGTTGCTGAGAAAAGTTTGATTATTGAGGACCTGAGTTCAAATTTGACCTCAGACACTTATTAATTACCTAGTTGTGTGGCCTTGGGCAAGCCACTTAACCCCATTGCCTTGCAGAAAAACAAACGAAAAAAAAAGAAAAGGTTAAATATTGACAGCTAATCATCCTACAACATTGCTGTCACTTTTTATATAGTATATTTTCCATTGCATCTGCTCATGTAAGTCTTTCCAGGTTTACTGAGAACATCCTGCTCATCATTTCTTATAGCTGAATAGCATTCTATCATAATCACATACCACAATTTGTTCACCTGTTCCTGATGGGCATTCCCTCAATTTCCAGTTCCTTGACACTAGAGAAAAGGTGCTTTAAATATCTCTATCTCTATCTATCTATCTATCTATCTATCTATCTATCTATCTATCTATCTATCTATCTACATGGAGAGAGAGAGAGATAGAGATAGATAGATAGATAGATAGATAGATAGAGAGAGAGAGAGAGAGAGAGAGAGAGAGAGAGATTCTTTTCCATCCTTTTTTTTTTCATCTCTTCTGGAATATGATGATCTGGTAGTGACGAAAGGTAGATATGGTTTTATAGCCCTTTGAGCATAATTCTAAATTGCTATACAGAATTGTTGAATCATTATACAACTCCTCCAACAGTGCATTAGTCTTATTTTCCTTATATCCCCTCCAACATTTGTCTTTTACTCTTTCTATGCTATTAGCTAATCCAGTAGGTAAACGGTTCTAATTTGTTCTAATTTGATTTCTCTGATCAATAGTGTTAGGAATTTTTTTTAATGTGACTATAGTTAGCACTGGTAACTTCATCTCATCTTTTGATTATTTATCAATTGAGAATTGGTTCTTATTTTTCTAAACTTGCCTCAGTACTCTATGTTTGAGAAATGAGGTATTTATCAGAGAAACTTGTTTCAATATGTTTTTCCTACAGTTATTACTTCTAACTGTATTTCCCTCCATCTTATTCCACCCACTCCTATTTATTTTCTTCTCTTTCTCCTTCCACTCTGTCACTTCTTAAAAGTGTTTGCATTTGACTATCCCTCCCACAATCTTTCCTCCCTTCTATCACCTCTCCCCACTTTCTCCTATTCCCTTCCCATCCAACTTTCTTCTAAGATGAGATGGATTTCTATATCCAATTGAGTGTGTATATTATTCCTTCCTGAACAAATTTTGATGAGAGTAAGGCTCACTTACTCCACCCTCAACTTCCCACCCTCCTATTCCAGTTTTTCCTTTCCTGTTTTATGTGAAACAACTTAACCCAGTCTATCTCCCCCTTTCCCTTTCTCCCAGTACAACCCTCTCTCATCCCTTCCTTATCTCCGTCTTTTTAATCTTTATATTTGACTCCCACCTCTGCCTTCTCTATAAATGTTCCTTCTAACTGCCCTAATAAATGAGAAAGTTCATACCAGTTATTAGTATCATCTTTCCATATAGGAATATAAGTAGTTCAACATCATTATGTCCCTTATGATTTGCCTTTCCTATATACATTTTTATGCATCACTTGAGTCTGGTATAAGAAGATCAAATTTTCTGTTCAGCTCTGATATTTTCATCATGAAAGTTTAAAAGTCCACAATTTCACTCAATGTCCACCTTTTCCTCTAAAAGAATATGTTGAACTTTTCTGGGTAGTTGATTCTTGGTTGTAATCCAAGCTCTTTTTCCCTTCTACAATATCATATTCAAAATCCTATGATCCCTTGATGTAGAAGCTGCTAAATCTTGTGTTATCCTAATGGTGGTTCCATGATAATTAAATTATTTCTTTCTTGACCTGGAAGCTCTGAAATTTGGCTATAATACTTTTGGCAGTTTTCATTTTGGGATATCTTTCAAGAGGTGATTGGTGGATTCTTTCTTTTCCTTTTTGCTTTTGCAAGGCAAGGAGATTAAGTGAATTGTTTAAGGTCACATAGCTAGCAAGTATCAAGTGTCTGAGACCAGATTTTAATTCAGGTCCTCCTGACTCCAGGATCTATACTCTTTCCACTTGTCACTTAGAATCTGGTTAGCTCTTTCAATGTCTATTTCACTGTTTTAAGAATATTAGGGATGTTTTCCTTGATAATTTCTTAAAAGTTGATGCCTGAGTTTGTTTTTTTTAATCTTGGCTTTCAGGTAGTCCAATAATTTTTAAATTATCTCAATTAGATCTGTTTTCCAAGTTAGTTGTTTTTTTCCAATGAGACATTTCACATTTTCTTCTAGTTATTTTTGTTTTCTTTAATTGTTTCTTTATTTCTCATAAAGTCATCTGTTTCTTTTTGCTCAGTTCTATATTTTAAGGGTTTCTTTTCTTCAGTGAGCTTTTATATCTCCTTTTCCATTTGAACCCAGGTATTCCTGACTCCAGGGCCGGTGCTTTATCCACTATGCCACCTAGCCACCCCTCAGTTATACTTTTTAAGACATTCTTCACCTCACTTGCTTTTTTGGATCTCTTTTCCCATTTGGCTCATTCTGGTTTTAAGTTGTTATTTTCTTCCGCCCTTTTTGTGACTCTTTCACTAAGTTCTGATTCAGGTATATGATCTTGCCAAATTGCTCTCATTTCTCTTCCCATTTCCCCCCTCTACCTCCCTTTCTTGATTTTCAAGATCCTTTTTGAGCTCTTCCATGGCCTAAGACCAATTCATATTTTTCTTTAAGGCTTTGGATGTTTGACTTTTTTGACTTTATCTTCTTCTAATTGTTTATTTTGATCTTCCTCATTTCCTTAGTAACTGTCTATGGTCAGGCTTTTTTCCTTCTGTTACTTGCTTGTTTATTCAGCATATGACTTGATTTTAACTCTGTGAAGGTGGGACTCTGCTTCCAGGGTGGAGGGCTTTAGGGATTTTTGCAGTTGTTTTCAGAGGTACATTTAGAGACCTGCAAGTTTTCATTTCTTCCAAAGTGGTGTGATTTAAAGAGAGGTCTTCACAACTCTCCTAATCTACTCTGCCTTGGCACTGTGGGGAGGGTCTCTGCTCCTCTTTTGTGCCACTGCTTCTTTTCTTCCTGGGACTGCAACCTGGAACTGCAACTCAGATCAGAGTATAGACAAAACAAGTGATAGCCTCATTGATAGCAGAGACTCCTGTATCTCCTTCTGACCTTACTGTTTGTCTTACCAAGCGCTCTGGAAGCATCCTCTGTGGCTCCCCAGGCTTATTCCTGGCCCACTGGGGCTGCTGAGACCCGCCCTGGACTTGCCCCACTCTTACCTCAATGAGACAGACTTTTTTCTATTGACCTTCCAAGCTGTCCTTGGCAATCTTTGGTCTGAGAGGTCTGGAAACCACTACTGCTGCCACTGACCCAGTCACTGCACTGTCTGTTCCTGGATTGCTGAAGCCAGTTTGCCCTGGTGTGGCCAAGCTGCACTGTACATCTCTCTCATTTTGGTGCAACAGACCATTCGTGCTGATCTCCCAAGTTATCTTGGGCTGGATTTTTTTTCAGTCTTTTTGTGGGTTTTGCCACTCTAGAATTTATTTGAGTCATTATTTAAAAGTATTTGGTGTGGTTTGGGGGAGAGCTTGGGTGAGTCCCTGCTTTTACTTCTCCTTTTTGGCTCTGCCTCCACAAATAGAACATTTTTTAGAAGCTTTTTACATAGTCAGATTCAATGTTCTTTGCAACTATGCTGTTCTTTATCTGTCTACTTTGGGAAAAACAGGGAACCTTATAGCTGTGCAACGGCTCTTGTGAAGGTATTTGTAATAAAGGTAGGATAAAGGTAGGATAATGGAGTACAAAGTCCACTGGACTTGGGATCAAGAAGCCTGCCCAGTCACTTGCCCAGGGTCACAGAACTAGTAAATTTCAAATATCTGAGGCCATATTTGAACTCAGATCTTCCTGACTTCTGGGAAGGTGTTCTATTCACCACACCACATAGCTGTCCTCAGAAGACTGGTCTCTAAGGCAGAATCAGCTACATATCTAACGATCTAGGACACATGACTTAAGTTTGTTGTACCTCACTTTTCTCTGATGAAACTGAAAGGGTTGGATAAGACTATGTTTAATATTCCTTCCATATCAAAATGCCTATGATTCTAGGAACAATATAGATAATAATTCCAAATCCTTGTTTAGTTAACAGCTTCAAATCCCTTTCACATCTACTATAGTATCTGATCATGAAACAAGATTGTCTGAGGGGGGGAATTTCACTCCTTTTTCATCATACCCCCCATATATTATTGCTATACTGATTAGTTCTAAAAGGTTTAAAAAACAAGATCTAGTAGGAAAAACAAAGGAGCTAGGTAGATACCCTGATCAGCTCTTCAAAAATTGAGAATAAATTGATATAGGTGTATTTCTTTAAGGTGTATTTATTTAAGGTAATGGGGTTAAGTGACTTGCTCAAGTTCATATAACAAGGCAATTATTAAGTGTTTGAGGTCAGATTTGAACTTAGGCTCTCCTGACTCCAGGCTGATGCTCTATCCACAGTGCTACTTACCTGCCTTGATATAGGTGTATTTCTTACACAATGTCAGGTTCCAAGCTAGGACTCAATGTTGCTTTGTATAGGAATTAGACAAGCTAGTCAATTCTGGAAGCAACAGATCATAGGTATGCATTTGGTAGGTCACAAAAGGAAGTCCATTTGTCTTAACTGGAGATAACCTATATGATATACTGGTACTAGGAAGAACACCTCCTCAACAGGACTGGAATAAGCCAGGAGAGGGAGACCAAGGATTTTATCGGATATACTTGGGCATTAAAATCATCAGATCATCACAGGAAGTGAGAATTTCCATGATCTAGTGAGGGGCTTCTCCTAGGACTTTATAAATACTGAGTTTTCTCTGGGACTCCTGAGTCCATGATTCATGTCAACACAAACAAATTCAGGATCAAAGTAGCTTGATCAGTGTGAACAAGGAAATAATTATAATAATAAGTGGAAATTTATATAGTGTTTATTATGTACCAGGCACTTGAAAGGATTGGTGCTATTATTATGTCACTCTGATAGTTGAGGATACTGAAGCAGAGAGAGACATATAGGGACACATAGTAAATGTCTGAGGCCAAATTTGAACTCAGGTCTTCCTGATTCTAGGCTAATATTTCCTCAGTTGACCCAGATTACAGAATATCAGGTGCTTTATAGGAAGACAGGTCTGACTGGTTTCCTTGAGATGCTAGGAAACTGGAAAAATTTGAATGTTCCAGATATAGAAATTTCAAGGTTCAGAAGATCTCAGAGAATGGACAGTGTAGAAAGAAGCAACCTGGTAGGAAGAGATGGTATGACTCAGGAATTAGACAGATTATTGGATAGGAAGGACTACAATATTTGAGAAAAATCTCTGATAACAAGACTTAGAGTTACAATATTTAATTTTCTAACTGATTCTTATACCTTCTTCAACATCTCAGTGAGTCCTGGAAACAATTTTAGTTTGTCCAATGATGATTTTAATTGCTTCAGTGGGAGATAGACTATATCCCTCCCCTTCCCTGTCCTATGGTCTCAAATTTATTGCAGGTATTTTTTTGTGCCATAACTGGGAGGCCTTCCTGAAATGTTCCCCTTTCCCATGGAGAGGAAGCTAGGGCAAAAGCCTTCAGGGACAAAGCAAAATTTCTGGGCTAGGAAACAAGAGTGTTACATTCACCCTCTGAACAACAGTAATATTTGTGAAAGGAGTTGTATGAAAGAGATAAGAGTTATTGGCTAGCTGCTCCCCTAATTGGTCTATCGTTAAAGGAAAAAAAATGATCTTTGTAA
The DNA here is from genome assembly GCF_037893015.1 of Macrotis lagotis. Taxonomy (NCBI): domain Eukaryota; kingdom Metazoa; phylum Chordata; class Mammalia; order Peramelemorphia; family Peramelidae; genus Macrotis; species Macrotis lagotis. Next base: position 153,846,952 of record NC_133666.1, read on the forward strand.
GGAAAACCCTCCTCCCTCCTTCCCTCCCTCCCTCCCTTCCTTCCTCCCTTCCTTCCTCCCTCCCTTCCTTCCTTCCTTCCTTCCTTCCTTCCTTCCTTCCTTCCTTCCTTCCTTCCTTCCTTCCTTCCTTCCTTCCTTCTGAAGGGGGAAAAAAACCCTTATGTTACCAAAGAGTTAAACTGATGGGTTAATCATCTGTCTTTGTGCCCTATTTCCCAATTAAGTCACTTGGCCTTAATGAGCGACTTCTGTTGAAGTCTCTGTTGAAGATGCCTGCATTTATAAATCACTCCTTATTTCCTCCTAGAAAGGAAAAGTTCCAATAGGGAACTCTGTTCACTCTTTTACATAATAGATTGATTTTTTTTCCTACCTCAAGCCAGCCAATAGCTTCTTTTATTTTAGTTTTTTTTTTTTTTTTTTTTTTGCAAGGCAAACAGGGTTAAGTGGCTTGCCCAAGGCCACACAGCTAGGTAATTAAGTGTCTGAGGCTGGATTTGAACTCAGGTACTCCTGACTCCAGGGCCAGTGCTCTATCCACTGCACCACCTAGCTGCCCCTCTGTTCACTCTTTTTGAAGGAAATAAACCTAATTTTATGCCCCTCATAACTCTGTGGTCATTGTCTGGTGAATTTTTCACTTTTGCTCAATCCAAATTTCATCACTTCTTTCTTCCTTCCTTTATTCCCCCTCCCTCCCTTCTCCCCTCCCTCTCTTTGTCCCTTCCTTTCTCCCTATTTCTCTTCTTTCCCTCCATCTCTCTTTCCTTCCTTCCTCTGTTTCTTTTCTCTCTCATCCTGTCCTTTTCCCTTTCTTTCTCTTTCCTTCTTTTTTGAATTTGTACCCTTTTTTTCCCTTCCAGGATACAACAGATTATGTTGCATATGTAGCTAAGGACCCTGTTAATCATAGAGGTATGTTGCTTGTGATATTTTGCCCTTTTTCTCTTGTATATTTAATATTGTTAATACCATATATTTTAATTATTAATATTTAAATGAATTTTTGTCTACACATGAGAATTGTTGACAGATTTTATGGGTCATAAAGATTTTCTCATTGTGTAACCTTTAGCCTAGCAAAATGGGAATTAAAAACATGAATCTCTGAGTTAATATTTTAAAAAAATTGTTTTTAGATTTATTTTTGTCTTAAAAATAAAATTTTCACTACTTCAGCTTCATGAATATGAATGTTCATAACAAAATGATGCTTTGGTTACTCATAGGTTACTTTTGCTTACTCATAACATAAAAATACTTCTTATTAGGAATCCAAGGGATTCAAGTTTTATAACAGAATGGTATAGGTTAGTCATGTAATAGCTTCCACAATTTGTTTTAAAGTAGCCTCAACAGACTTAGACTGCAACTGATCTGTAATTTCTTTAATGTGGATATGAATGACAATTTTTGCATCCCTACCCATTATTGTCTATGTCTCATATAATGTTACCACAGGAAGTTCACTCAGTATGCTGGGACTTGATCATCAGCTATTCTTTGAATTCATAGCGATCAGCTAGATACATTCAGCATAATGAAACCCATAAACAGCAACATCAGCTAGATGTATTCAACATAATGAAATACATAAACAGCAACATCTGGAGGACTTCACTATGGATTCTCCAACTTGGATTCTGGTTGGACACTTTTAGGGAGCTTATGTCTTCATAATTTATGCCTCACTTGATATTGACGACCAGAGGGCTTGCAAAGAAAATTTTCTGTTCTGTCTTCCAATGAATCATAATTTTAACATATGCATGAGAGAAATTTTTTTGGAGAGCAGTTATATAAGCTATATATAAGTTATATATACCAAATAAGATATTTTTAATAGTTGAAAAATAAAAAGTAAAATAGGATCATTTTCTTTTTATCTTTTGATCAATTCTGTGATAGTAAAAATGTGATTTTTCTGATATAATAGTTGTAAAATTTTTCTTGACTTCTTTTAATTTTAATTATATTTTAATGATATATATTATAAAAATATGTGTAAATTATTCTCAAAATTTCAGATAAATATATATATATATGTATATATACTACTGTTGTCTTTTTTAGGGTAAAAATAGGGTCTGAGAAATTCCCCATGTTTCTGATATCTTCTGAAACTTTGAGAACACTCCCTCAAGGCTCTCAAAATTGTGCTACCTCCAGTATGGACCTCGTTGCTTTTGCCATTTTTGATTTCTTCAGTGAAACTTCCAAAAGTGTGAAATTGGAGTTCAAAGAATTTGTTATGAAATTTTTTTAACAGCTTTTGCATTGTTTTGCTTGTTGTCTTCCTTCTTCCTCTTTCCTTCCTCTGTTATTTCACTTGGCGATTTCATCATCTTCTATAGATTAAATGAATATTTCTTTTCTGATAATTTTAAGAACAAATATGTCCATTTTAACTTTTCTTCTAATCTCTATCTTCTTATTGGGCATCTCAAATTAGATGTCCCATAGAGCTATTCTAAACTCATAATTTTTATAACTGAACTTATTATCCTCTCCTCTACCCCAACCCTCCCCTTTTTTGACTTCCTTATTACTATTGAGGGAACTACCAAACTCCTAGTCACTCAAGCTTGAAAACTAGGTCATCATTCTTTCACTCTTATTTCCCATGTTCAATCTCTTGCTAAGGCCTATTGATTCTATTTTCATAGCATATTATCTCTTGATTATTTCCCCTTTTCTCCTCTAATACTACAGACTATCATTATCTTGCCTGGACTACTGCATTAATTTCTGGTAGGTTTTCCCTGTCTCATTCTCTCTCTACTCTGGTACATTGCTTTCGCTTAGCTGTCAAATTGATCTTTCTAAAGTCTGACCATATCATCATCCTAGTCAATAACTACAGTGCAAATACGAAATCAACTGTTTGGCATTCAAAATTCTTTATAATTATCCTATCCTTATACCTCTCCCTACCTGACCAACCACATGCTCTGATTCAGTGACACTGCCCTCCATGCTGTTGCCAGCAGTAGGCAGTTTTCTGTTCTTCTCTTTTCTTTTTGCAAGGCAATGGAGTTAAGTGACTTGCCCAAGGTCACACAGCTAGGTAATAAATGTATGAGGTAGGATTTGAACTCAGGTCCTCTGACTCTAGGGTCGGTGCTGAATCCACTGTGCCACCTAGCTGCCCTGAGCAGTAGGCATTTTCACTGGTTGTTTCCTCATTCCTGAAATTCTCTTCCTCCTTATCTTTGTATCCTGAATTCCCTAGCTTCTATCAAATCCCAGCTAAAATCCTAAAAAATTCTAATGCTCTCCTTATGTCAACTTATCCCATATCTAGTTTGATTGTATATAGGTATTTGCATATTGTCTTCCCTTTAGACTTAGGAGCAGAAGTTCTTTTAACTTTCTTTGTATCTCCAGTATTTAGCATTTGTAGATTCTTGTTGATGAATTATTGGACTATTTTTATCCTTGAATACCTTGAATAGGAATGATTTTGTTCATAGGTCTCTCACAAAATGTTCTTTAAACTTTTTTGTTCCTGAACTCTTTCTTGCGTTATAAAGGACTATTGTTCCTAATTTTTCACCAAATTTTTTCAAACACATTTATATTCTAATCTGATGTTGCCTTTGACTGCCCAATCTTTTCACTTGACAAGTAGGTTAAGCAGGGGCTGACTAAGGCAGCATTAGCCTATTTTTGGTCCCTTGCCATGGCAACTAATTCAAAGCTTCATTAGTCAAAAGCTATAGAAATATTATAAATAACTGTGTTTGCTGAGCATTTTTGTGCTTGCCTCAAAAGTAACAGTTATTGTTTTCATTTTTAAGTGAATCACAGATTGGCTCTGAATAGATACCAATGAGGTGGCTGCTTTCCTAGGTAGTACAATATTGTGGGTAGAATGTCAGATTTTGAGTTGGGAAGAATTAATTAAAATCTTTAACCTCTATGTATCTTAGGCAACAACTAGGGAATATCTAGTAAATCCACCCCCTTTAATAAGTTAAGATTTGCCCCACTAGCTCATTCACAGATCTTTGACTATTGATGTATTTTTAAAACCCTGTTTACACTGTTCTCCAAAAACAGTAGATGAACTGAATTTGTGTTTTTAGAAATCATTGGTTTGGAAAGCATTTTTCAGGAATCTTCTATAACTCCTATCTTCTGGAAAAACCATTTACAACTTTAATTACACAGACTAAATTTTATTTTATGTTTACTAATTTCTAAAGAATTAAGTTCCAATCTGTCATCCATTACATTATATTGTGGTTATTTTTGAATATTTAGCTTTTATTCAGTCTTATCATCTTTTCAGTGATCATTGAAAGTCACCTTCCAATATGAAATTTTTAATGTATGGTTCAAGATTGTAATTCAGTCAAACTCTCAGTTGGGTGGTATGGTGAATAGAACATTGGGTGTGAAGTTGGGAAGATCTTGAGTTCCAATGTGATGGTCTTAGATCCTTAATTAGCTATGTGAACCTGGACAAGTAACTTAATATGTCTGCTTCAGCATCTACATCTAAAAAATAGGAATAATAATAATAATAATAATAAATAATAATAATAATAATAATAGCATCTACTTCTCAGGATTGTAATTATAAAACGAAATAAAATCTTAAGAAAAGTACTTGGTAAACCTTAAAGCCCTATAAATGCTGTCATTATTACACTATTTCCCTCTGCCATTGCCCAAATAAAATTTTCATTCTGTTGAAGTTATACTCCTAATTAGTTGTCAAAGAAGTTCCCTGAGAAGTTAAGTTAACTTAATAGTAAGTATTGCAAGGTGGGTTCAAGGTGGTGGAGTACTGTGTACTTTTCCTCCCCAATAATGACTTTCCCCTTATTCTTAACCCATGAATGTGATGATCAAGTTCAGCCCTAGGGGCCCCTGGTCTCTAATAAGAAGAATTAGTTTACTTTTGTTGAACTCTTTGGCATTTTATACACCTATTCTGGAGTCCTGGGGAAATTTACTTAAAACTTGGTTTTGGTTCATGTTTAGGGTCTCCCCAAAGAGAGTAGTAGAAAAGCACTCAACTTGATTCAGGTATGGGGCAGTTATTATCTCCAAGCAAATGAAATACTGTTAATAACCTTTATGCCCATAGTGGAAGAGACTCAACACAGAATAAACTAACATACCAGCTATGAATAGTTATAACTATTATAACAATATTTATAATAAAACTAATGTGCATGGGGGCATCAAAGTAGTTTGTGATTAGACTACTAGTCCTGAAGTATAGAAGACCTGGGTTCAAATGTGATTTCAGACACTGAATGAACAACCTTGGACAAATCGCTTAACTTATGTTTGCCTTAATTCATAGGAAAAGGAAATGAGAAAGAACTCAAGTATCTTTGCCCAGAAAATCCCATGGAGAGTATTCACAGGGTATCATAAAAAGTTGGACACATTTGAATGACTAAACAAAGTAATCTGCAGTACCAGAAGGTTGAGACTTAAACAGAACCTGAAGGAATTTGTGGGAATGCTGAATAGATATTTTATATTTGACCTATTCTCTGAATTATCTCCCTCAAATCTCTATTTTCTGGAAAACTAGACTATAGTTTGGGCTTATCCTCCTCTCTTACCCTTCAAGAAGTACCATAATGGATATATAGAGAAAATCTTCCATACAGATTGAAGATTCAGGACCTCCTAATCTCTTGAACTTGTTGGACTTTCTTCAACTATACCAGTCCTCTGGGGGTATTTTCTTTCTTTTTTTGCTGGGAACCCTTCTTGCCTACTGGGAACAGAAAAAAAAAACACCATTTGTTTCTGCTCCTTTTCATCCTCCCCAAGGATAGGAGAAATATGTCATTATATCATTTTCCTTCACTGGGAACTGCCTGAATTGCCTAACAACCTGAGAGGTTATCCTGGGGGCTGAACCCCTAGTGATAATAATTAATCTTTCTGAACTCATTCAACAATGATTAATGAACCTCTGACCTGAGAGATTCTGTACCCCTGGTGTTCATTATATAAAGCCCATTCTCCATTCTCCACTGCTCACTCTTATCTTTGTCCCCCTAATCCCTTCCCAATTATGATATGTTACCTCCTGCTACCCACACTCTCCATTGTGTTCTCTAATCCACAGTGATGTTGCTTTCATCTTAAATCATTTCCTTTCCACTCCTTTTATTTCCTGGCTCTCCTTGAGATTTGACCTCCTCTTGATGACATCATCTCCCTGGCCACCCTTTCCACCACTGATTACTCACTCATTCTCTCCCCTCAATTCTCTAGTCAAATTAGGGTAGTTATAATTCTCTTTTCTCTCCATTGCCACTTTCAGACTTTTTCCCCATCACTCAGTAACCCCTCTTCCTTTTTTTTCTTTGTTTCTGCAAGGCAATGGGGTTAAGTGACTTGCCCAAGGTCATACAACTGGGTAATTATTAAGTGTCTGAAGCAGGATTTGAACTCAGTCCTCCTGACTTCAGGGTGGGTGCTCTATCCACTGTGCCACCTAACTGCCCCTTAACTCCTCTTCCTTTGAAGTTCTCTGTCTATGACCACCATAGAATTAAAATTCTAGTAACTTTTTTTTGCGTTGACTATTGATTCATTCCTCTGCTTTTCTTAATGAGTTCATTGTCGTAGTATTTCTCTCCTCCATAATTTCTGCCTAACTTCAACATAGATAGATAGATAGTCCCTCAGACATCTTTTACCTTCTAATTCTTCAACTTGCTCATTTCTTATGACCTGCTCCTCTAGCCTACCTTAGCTACATACAAAGACAGACTCTTGATCTTGCAGTCCTCCCCAAAACACTCTACTTTTATATTTATGAACCTTTAAATTCTCTTATCTGATTAAAATCTTTTGTCATTCCACCTCTTTCTACCCTTCAATCTTAAACACTCTTCCTACTGGTCACCATGTTCTCCAATCTCTCCATATTAGAACTGGCTATAATTTTCTCCCCACCTTGATCCCTGAGTGAATCACCTCAACTTTATGCTATTCTCTTCTATTAATTACTTACTTCCTAATTCAACTGCTGAACTTGACCTGCCATGCTTCTTTTCTGAATTACTCCCATTATTCACTGCCTTAGCCTTTACTTGTGTACTACAAAACAAAGAGAAAATCACAAAATCATACCGACCAGGTCCAGCATAAGTTTACTACTGCAAAGCAATTCTTTTATACCTCCCTAATTAATTCAATGTCCAGTATGAACAACTTCTTTTCCAAACCTTTTCATCCTCCTTAGACCTCCCATAGTTTCCTTCTTCCATCCCTCTCACCTGAGAATTCTTTCCCATATTTCAATGAAAAAAAAATTGAGGTCATTTGCCAAAAGTTTATTGCTCTCTCCTCCTCCTCAACTCAAATCTTCCAGATGCCTTTTGCCACAATTTCTGCCTTTATCCCTATCTCACATAATGAGGTTTCTCTTCTTGCCAAGGCAAACCCCTCTATATGTACAAGTGATACCATTCCATCTTCAGCAGATTTGTTCCCATTTTATCTCCCTTCTCTCGCTTATTTCCTCCCTTTTTTATCTACTGGCTATAGTTTGTGCTTTTTCATTCTCAAAAAATCTTTACTCTGTCCATTAATTCCTTCTTATAAACTAGCTTACCATATCTTTCTCTACTCAATATATTCTTAGAGTTTTTCCACTCTAAGACCAAATATAAAGTCATCTGTTTGGCATTTAAAGTCCTTTATAACCTACCCTTATCTTTCCAGTCTTTTGATATTTTAACCCACCTGCCCTGCAACATATTCTTCAATCTAGTTATACTGACCTCCTTGTTCTTCATATGGTGATGCTCCCTCTCCCAACTCTGGATATTTCCATGCCTGACCCCCATGCATGCTAGGAATTTTCCTCCAGGCTTCCCTGGAATTCTTCAAATGCCTGCTAAAATGTTACCTTCTAAAGGTAACAATTAAAGTGTCCTTACTTCTCTTTATTATCTTTTATTTATCCTGAATATATCTTTTTGTACATAGGTTTTTACATACTAACTCATCTATTAGATTTTGAACTACTTGAGATCAAGGGCTATTTTTTTTAGTATCACCAGGGTCTAGTACAGTATCTAATATGTATTAAATGCTTGACAAGTGTTTTTTCACTGGCTGACAAGCCTAAACTCATGCACACCAGGACTGATGTATACTCCCTTATGTTCATAAAAGAAATCCACAACAAGAGTTAGCCAGTGCTGGTATCCAGTTTCAATCTCTCCTAAACTAATACATTTGTATTAGTTGCCATGTGCTCATAGTTTGTCATTTTTGGGTTTTGAAAAAGGAGACCAGTTCATCCCAGATCCTGTCACAGGAGTACTGTGCTAAGTCACCATACTCTTTCCTTTGGAGTCACCTAGGTCTGGTGGGCAGATATGCATTAGGATGACTGGAGATGGTCCTAGATGCCAGGCAGTCAGGGAAAAGTGGCTTGCCCAAGCTCACACAGCTAGAAAGTATCTGTGACTGGAGTTGAACTTAAGTCTTCCTGACCACGGGGAGTGGTGCTCTATCCACTGGTACATAGTAGATGGTTAAAAAAATGCTTGTATATTCCTGGAAGATTTTAGAGGAACTGGTGTATAATATTTGGGATGACCTTATATTAAAATGTCAGTGATT